>NW_024096823.1:4460000-4744951 GCF_016545835.1 Crotalus tigris | reverse complement strand
TTTTTTTTAACCTAAGAATGATTAATACACGTAGTGTTTTTTATTTTTATGGCTAAATCCAGATCTTGACAAACATTATTATCCACCAAGGACTAAAGTTAGCAACTATAAGATTAAATGTTGCAAATCAAAAACAGGTAAAAGTAAACTTTTGTCTACTGTTGACAACAGTTACAAAACTCCCATATGTTCATATTCTAGTCCTGTGACTTCCAAATGTGTACTAAGCGTGAATAGGATACTAGAATACTGCTATCATGTCGCCCCTGTTTCTTCTTTTCTTTAGACTAGCCAAACCCAAGTCCTGCAGCCATTCTTCATACGTTTTAGTCTCCAGGCTTTGATCATTTTAATTGCTCTTCTTTGAACTTTTTCCAAAGTCTTAACATCATTTTTGTAGTATGGTGATCAAAATTGGTTGCAGTATTCCAGGTGTGGTCTTACTAGGGTTTTTATAAAGCAGTACTAATATTTCACGTGATCTTGATTCTATGCCTCTGTTTATACAACCCAGGATTGTATTAGTTTTTTTGGCTGCTGCTGCATGTTGCTGGCTCATCATCCACTAGGACTCCCAGGTCCCTCTCACAGATACTGTTTTTGAGCCAAGTCTCGTCTAATGTGTACTTATACCTTTGATTTTTCCTGCCTAAATGTAAAACTTTGGTTTTCTTCACATTAAACTTCATTTTGTTGGATAGGGCCCATTGTTCAAGTTTGTCAAGATCTTTTTGGATCCTGAGCTTGTCTCCTGGGGTGTTGGCTATACCTGCCAGTTTAGTGTCATCTGCAAATTTGATGAGTTCCCCTTCTATTCCCTCATCTAAGTCATTTATGAAGATATATGAAGAAAGAGTACTGGTCTTAAGATGGAGCCTTGTGGTACCCCACTGCTTACTTCTCTCCATGTGGATGTAGTACCATTGAGGACTACTCTCTGAGTACGGTTTGTCAGCCAGCTACAGATATATCTGGTGGTGATATTGTCTATCCCACCTTTTTCTAGATTACTAAGCAGCAGGTTGTAGTCTACTTTGTCAAATGCCTTACTGAAATTTAAGTATACTATGTCCACACCTATTTGCTGGTCTACTAATTTAGTCACTTTATCAAAGAATGAAATTGGTTTGACATGCTCTGTTTTTGACAAACCCATGCTGGCTACTGATTATAACTTCTAGTTGTTCACAGGATTTTCTCAGGTATTGATATTAGACTGATTGGTCTGTAGTTTCCTGGGTCCATTTTTCCCCCCTTTCTTGAAGATGGGAAGCACATCAACCCTTTTCCAATCCTCAGGTACTTTCCCGGTGCTCCAGGATTTTTGAAAGATGTGGTGCAATGGTTCTGAGATTACAACTGCCAACTCCTTCAGAACTCTGGGATATAATCTGTCAGGTCCCAATGATTTATACTTATCTAGTCAGATAGATGTTCTCTTACCATTTTCTTGCTTATTTTAATTTTTGTTTCTAGTTTGCAGTCGTTTTTTGGGTTTGTTGGGCTATAATTTCTTTTTGTGTGAAGACTGATGCAAAGAATGAGTTAAGCACCTCTGCTTTCTCCCTACTGCTTCTCTCTTTAGTCGACCTACAGTTTCCTTGACTTTTTTCTTGTTATTAATATGTTGAAAGAAACGTTTTTTTATTGTCTTTGATTTCTGTTGCAACTCTTTGTTCATTTTGAGCCTTTGCTTTCCTGATTTCATCTTTGCATATTCTGGCTGTCTTAGTTATGTGCCCCTCTTTCCATTTTTTGTATTTGTCCTTTTTGTCTTTCATTTGTCAGAGAGAGCTTTGTGCAGCCATGCTGGTTTCTTCTTGAATTTCTTGTTTTTTCTTTTTCAGTGGTATTGTGCTGGTATGGGTTTTTATGATTGTGTTTTTGAGAGTTTCCCACGCTTCTTGGGTTGTTTTCCCCTTTAGGAGTTTTGTCCATGGAATCTTTCCTAAGTTCTCTCTAAGTTTGTTAAAATCAGCTCTTTTGAAGTTTAAGACTCTGGTTGGATTAATTTCTATTGCTTGTGTTTGCATTATACTAATTTTAGTATAACATGGTCATTTTCATCCAAGGCCTGGCAACTTCAACTCCCTCTATCACTTCTTCTCTATTAGTAAGAATTAGGTCCAGTATAGCTTTACTTCTGGTTCCCTCCTCCACATGTTGGATGATACAATTGTCAGGTAGGTTGGTTAAGAATCTGTTTGATCTTCCACTAGCTGCAGAGTTTGTCTCCCAGTTGATATCTGGATAGTTGAAGTCTCCCATTATTACTGTGATATGCTTCCTACATACTTTTGTTAACTGGTTGGCAAAGAGTTCATCTATTTCTTCTGATGGTTGGGTGGTCTGTAATATACACCTATGGCAATGTCACTTTTTTTCCCTTTTATATTGATCCATATAGATTCTAGAGGGTTTTTATCTTTGATCACATGCATTTCTGTAGATATATAGGGTTCTCTTGCATATAGTGCAACTCCTCCTCTTTTTGTAGTTCTGTTTCTTTTGAATAATTTGTGTCCATCCATCAGTCCATTCCAGTTATGGGTTTCATCCCACCGGGTTTCTGTAATACCAACTATGCCATACCCTCCCTCGTGTACTATTACTTCTTGTTCACCCTGTTTGTTCCCTAAGCTTTGAGCATTTGTATATAAGCATTATATGCCTGTCTGTGGGTATGATTCCTGCATCTCCTGATTGTTGTTTGAATTTTTCTTTTTTCTCATCACTCCCTGCTTCATCTGGAAAACATTATTCCAGAGAAAATTAGTGTAGACATAGGGCAATGACAAAAATCTACCACCAGTCACTGAGCAGTCAGAGTGGAGTTAAAGTAGCAGTGCCAGAGGTTCTGAAGCTGCCATCAATACCTTTTTGCAGAGCCCATATTTTGCTGCCTATTCCAATAAGAAAGTAATGGGCTTCCATAAACATTGTTGGGTCTTCTCACAAGAGGATGCATTTACAACCCTCTATCTGTATACAGTAGAACAGGGTGAGCATCTCCATAGGCCCTAGTTGGCATGAAGCATGAAAATCATTTTGCCACAGTTCAGGTAATTTGACTTGCAATGATTTCTAGTAAGTGATTTGCCATGTTTTGAATTTCCTTTATCATAAAGAATTTAGAATAAAAAATGGAAAAAACCTAGGGCATTTTTTCAATTATCTTTTTCATTACTCATCTTTTGCAACATCTATTTTCTATTTATCCTACATACATGTTGCAGTGATTTAAAAGGTGAGTGTTTATGTATACAAGTTTAAATATATGCATGTTTATCTTCTTGACTTGATGCCTTGACCATGAAGTAACAGTTTAACAGTATTATTAATTGCTTTTTAATAGTATTTAATAGTATTCTTTTAAAATGTTCAGAGAAATTTATTGTAATTTGGGGAGCTAGGGGAAAGCCTTACAGTTCTTTCTTTCTTTCTTTCTTTCTTTCTTTCTTTCTTTCTTTCTTTCTTTCTTTCTTTCTTTCTTTCTTTCTTTCTTTCTTTCTTTCTTTTTTCACAGGCCAGGTTGACAGTGGAACTGGAACATGTTAAAATAAGTGCTTGGCTGAAATTCCTTCACTAAGCTGATTACATTTTCAAAAGTCTAAACCAAAATGACAAGACTAACAATGAAAAGGAAGGGAAAAAATCTTGGAGGCCTTTAAAATCATCTTTCTGAGGCTTTCATGAAACATTTTTGACTGGTCGATCTCTTAATATACTGCAACCTTCCCTGATTTGTTTTTTTTTCCCCTAGACATGCTAGAAAGAGAATTTTATATGGTATCACTTCCATCTTCTTCAGTGTAAAGGTTTTATGGTCAATATCTGGAGGACATGTGTTCTGAAATGCTGCCCTAGCTGGCTGAAAATAATCTAGCTGTTGATTTATGTGAAGATGCAGCTTGCCATCAAATATGCAGCTTGTCACCAATACAGTAACAAACTCAATTCCCAACCACTATCACTATGAAATTATTTTAACTGTTGTACAATATTAATACTGTGCAGAGAAATAGCTCTTCATTTTTTCTAGCAGTTCTCATTCAGTCTGAAGAAAGATAATTTAGTTTTAAAATGTCTTTCAAAGGGAAAGACAATATGTTGCACGTAGACAGGGTTTAGTCAAAGCGCTGGATGAATGCCTAGGTTTCTTCAGCCTTTTGCTGCCTCCCTGGCTTCTAATGTTTCAGGTCCATTTCAATAGATGACATAATCATGGTGTCTCTTTTGGCTGTTTTTTTTTTTTTGTAATTATGAGTATTAAAAGTACCTTTAGAATTATGGAAAATAGCATATGTATATTCAGAACAATACATGGGTCATTCAGATAACGAGTTCTTACATAATAATAAACAGAGAAAATAATATATTCTCAGTTAGATTTGAAAGATATAAATAAGCTCATGAGATGAAGAGTATGACCTCTATAATGACTACAGAAGTGATGGACAATAAATAAACTGTAGAAGGTTGTGTTTTGTTGTTTTGGCTCTTCAAAGTTAGAATTAACTCTAGGCAGTGACACAGACAAATTCGTCCTCTTTTTTTTTTGGCAAAGATCTGCAGATGTGGTTAGCCATTGCCACCTTCTTAGAACTATGACAGGGCTGGCTTCTTGACTAAGATAGAACTAGAACTCATAGTCTTCTGGATTCTAACTTGGTGCCTTTAACACTGCCAAATTGGCTCTCACAGGTATAATATTAAATGTAAAGTGATAACAAAAAGGGCAAATATAGTTGTAACAGAAGTGACTTTTATAAATACTAAGTGTGACTACTATTCTCTGATAATTTCACAACTTTGGTGTGTAATTGAATTCACATAGGACTCATCATCAGTAATGTGGTTTGTTTCATGTAGTTATATTAGCTAGAGTGCTGTGATGATATTTATTTAATAAATAAATATGAGGAAATTCTATAAGGTGTTCCCTTAAGTTTGAAAAATGAGGAACATTTCTATCTTCAGGATGAAACTTAAGTTAAACAAGGAAATAAATTTTATTCCATCGGTCTTTTTTTTTGTAAAATGTAAAAAAAGAGAGCAAATTTCTTTGATTTCAGATAATTTGGCATGCATTTTGTCTTCCATTTCCCTTAGGCTAGACAATGGTATTCATTGAAAGTAATATAACTGAGGAGGGCTTTTTTGTCCAAAAGTTTCCATCTGCTAAGATGAGGTTTTAAAATTAATTCCAGTTTGAATAGATGATTGCTTTATCAAGCCCATTCATTAAACTGGAATATTCTTAAGTCTGCTCCCAAAAATAGCTATCTTGGGAAATATGCTGGGATCTATAGTGGTTTCTCAACTGAAGTTTGTCTCTCTTCCTTTTTGTGTACTTCTTGCCCGAATGGAAGATGACTGCGTTTTAATTACATGTTACTACTAACACCCAATATTATGCTCAGTTTTAATGTAGAATCTATTTTCTTGTTGCTGCAATTGATTTCTTTTTTTTCCACTGGTGCATATACAGTATGTTACTTCTTGTTAGATAATGTAGTATTTGTTAGATAATGTAGTGGTATTTGTTGCTTTTCTTATTATAATATTTTAATTGCCATTTTTATTTTTAATGAAATTATTTGAAAACTTTGTTCATGCCAAATAGGTTCAATTCTATACAGTATGCAGCCAGGAATAAATCTAATGTGTTGTAATTGAATGGAAATATAAAGTGTGGAGGAAATTGGAAATTTGTCAAAATTCCCAGGATACTGCTTTACAAAAAAACATCAGTATATACCCACTCGGGCTTCCGATTTGATTTGGAAGAAATGCTCAAGAATATACAGGAACATGAATGAAGCATTAATCTATGATTCATTAAAATAACTGTGTCCTTTCCTAGAATTGCATAGTTGCTGTGGGGAAGCTTTACCACATATTTATGGAAATTATATAGCTACTTCAGTGAGTCATAGTATCATTCTGAGGCACCTGTTCCAAATCTATCCTGACATATTGCACAAATTTTAATATCTCTACAGGTAGTCCTTGACTTACAACAGTCCATTTAGTTATCATTCAAAGTTACAATGGTACTGAAAAAAGCTACATAACCATTTTTCACACTTACAATCTTTATAGTATCGCTACGATCATGTGATCAGAATTCAGATGCTTGGCAACACTTATGACCATTGTGTGTGCCAAGGTCATGTGATCACCTTTTGCCACCTTTTGCCAAGCAAAATCAACGGGGAAGACGGATTCACTTAATAACTATGTTAGTAAATTATCAATTGCAATGATTCACTTAACAACTGTTGTGTTATATGCTTAATGGCTCCCACCTGCATCCTAAATTACACAAATTACAATGTTTAATATATATTATTGTGACATACAGGAAAGAGAGAGGAGAATCTTTAAAGTTTATGTGTTTTTACAAAATTAAAAAAGTGGTTTTATGTCTATTAATAATTTGAAATTCTATCCAAGGATAGGAATTCTCATACCCATCCAAATGTTGTCCTGCATGTTCAAATTTTCTCACTGTATTTGGAACCTGTTGCTGTCTCCTCTTTCCTAAAACAGAGGCCAATCCAATAAAGTTAATCTAGCATGGAAGGAAAACACCTTCAGAAGTACTGACTGCAATAAATTTTCTTATGCTTTAAAAACAATGAAATAAGAGGGATAGTAAAGTGAATATTTATGACAGTACAAAGCATGGCTTTAACTAGGTGTTCTTTATATTCACCTTAATGTTTAAAATGATGCAAATAAATTGGTATTATAATGCAAAGACATTGGATTTTAAGAATTATTACAAGTAGCACACAGAATGCCTCTAAACAGGATCAAAACTGTGAGATACAATTAATTCACTCCCAATCCTGTTATTACATGTATTGGAAGCGAAATAAGAGCATATGGAACATTTTCATCAGTATCAAGGCAAGGGAAAGGTGAAAGTCCCTTTTTGTCCTATCCTCATTTTATAAACCCCTGACCTCACCGTGGCTATTATTTGAAAAGAAAAAAAGGGAAAAAATGAAATTCAGTGCATCTTATATATAATTTAGCATTCATTGAGTTGTTTATAGGTTCACCAGATATTTATGCCATGAATGTTTGCAGTCATATTTGCAATGGTGCTTTCATTTTAGAAACAATCTTCAAGCTCTGGAAAATTATTGTATGTGGAGTGTACCTGTGATGCAAAATGGTGACCTTATCCCAAACTGCTTTTTTTAAGCAAGCTCTTACCTGTTTTTCCAAATTCTTTTATAAACCATTGGCTTTATAGCCCACTTAAACTCAAAAGACAGTTGTTTAAACTTTTAGATCATCTGCCAATGATCTGCATGCCATTTTCTTATCAGAAGCATCAACTTTTAGCCATCTTGAATGAAAGTGGTATGCCATGTCCTTGACAAAATCTTGAAATCATAATGGGAGCTATGTAGCTCATTTTTAGGCAATGTCCTCATTGTTAGATGTATTCTTTTGATAATAGTAAAAATGTGCTGCTTTATACTGTGCATTTAGAGGGAACAGTAATGAGCAAAATTTTTTCCAAGTTTTCCTTCACCAGTGAAAAATAGCTTATGACTTAGAATATCAGAGTTGGAAAGGACCTTGGAGATCTTCTAGTCCAACCCTGTGCTTAGGTAGGAAACCCTATACCATTTCAGACAAATGGTTGTCCAATCTCTTCTTAAAAACTTCCAGTGTTGGAGCATTCACCACTTCTGGAGGCAGGTTGTTCCACTGATTAATTGTTCTGTCAGGAAATTTCTTCTTAGTTCTAGGTTGCTTCTCTCCTTGATTAGTTTCCATCCATTGCTTCTTGTCCTGCCCTCAGGTGCTTTGGAGAATAGCTTGACTATGAAGGAAGACTTTATAATGACAATACCAAAGATGGGTAGTTTTTGGGAACAGAGATCCCACACATTGCTAGCCAAAATATATAGACTTGTCTAAATATTTAACAAGTAGGTTCTGGTACAAGAACACAAGTATCATTTCATTACAGATATATTTTTTTTTATTAAAATTTTTTAAAATTTTACAATAAAAACCCCTTCCCCAATCCCTCCCAACCCTCCCCAAAACCCTCCCCCATTCTTCCCAGAGCTGAATACAGGCTTAACTAGAACTTAAAAGAAAAAAAAAATTTTAAACCCAAATACAATATCATTACACTCGGTAAACAGATTATAACATACTTTAACTCCATTATATATAAAAAACAGAAAGGAAAATAAAAAAAAATTAAAAAATTAAAGAATAATAATAATTACACTTCTAAATAAATATCTTAAACTTTAAATATAAATTATTCAAAAGCTAGATGGTATTTTCTTATATCATACTTATATTATATAAAATTTATCCATCTTTTCCACACCAAAAGGTACTTCTCTTGCGATTGATCTTTCAAGAAAGCCGAAATTTTTGCCATTTCCACTAAATAAGATACTTTAAAAAACCATTCTTGCAAAGTAGGCAAAGATTCCTTCTTCCAATATTGCCCTATTAACAATCTAGCCGCAGTAATTAAATTTAACATTAAAATAATCTCTTTATCATCACAATCCGAAACAATACCCAACAAAAACAGTTGTGGGGTAAATTTTATCCTTCTTTTAAAAATTCTTTGAATATTCCACCATATCTTAATCCAAAAAGCTTTTATACTTTTACATGACCACCAAATATGATAATAAGTGGCATCCAAGCAACCGCATCTCCAACATCTAGGCTGCAGGTTTGAATACATACGAGACATTTTTTGTGGATCAAGGTGCCATCTATAAAACATTTTATAAAAATTTTCCCGTAAATTTTGGGCTTGTGTAAATTTAACATTCCTCACCCAAATAATCTCCCAAGTATCTAATAGAATCGGTTCATCAAAATTTTGTGCCCACTTAACCATACAGTCTTTAACTAACTCTGCTTCTGAATCCAATTCCACTAACACACCATAAATTCTTTTAATATGAGTTCGGCTTTGATCTCTGATTTGTTTTAACAAATTCTCATCCTCTCTAAACAAGCCCACCTTATAATCTATCTTCCACCTTTCTGATAGTTGTCTATACTGAAACCAAGAATAGATAATATTTTCTTGTACTAATTCATCCATAGATTTTATTTCATTACAGATATTGTCAGTGCATTCACTATCTCATCTTGTTTTTGTGTATAATTTTCATGCACAAGACAGATATATAGATTCATTATTTTTGCAGCTGAATATGTTTCTAAAAAGAACTATGTCTGCTGTAGAGTACTAAATATTACTTAATTAATGTGAGGAACTTTCATTTTAGTGAAACAACTTTAGTGTTGCTTCTTTTTATTTCACTACTTGTTAGTGGAGAACAAACTGAAAATTATCATTGACCAGAAACATTTCTCCTGGGAATACTTAAAAAGAAATTTGATAAGAAAATAAGATATCTGATTTTACATATACTAACTGCGGCAAGAATTGCATTCGCGCAGGAACGCAATATACCACCAGAGGGGTTGATTATTCAGAAAATTTATGAATGTGCCGAGATGGACAAACTCACCTTAGAATTAAAAGAAAAAGATGATTCGGAATTTTATGCGGTTTGGGAAAACTGGTATATTTGGATAGACAATAGAAACAAAAATTGGAAATATACATAAGGTTATTGTGCAAATTAGGATATTGTGGGTTAGATTGAATGTACATAGTGTATATATTGTATAGAATGTAGATCCATAGTATATAAAAATGACACAGTCTGCTGAATATGTACTGTATAAAGGAAAATGTTAATAAAATAAATAAATAAGGATAATGAAAATTATCATTGACAAGAAGTAATATCAAAGAAATATGTTGACATAGAAAACTAATACATAAATAAATAAGACAACCTATTCTCCAAAGTGCCTTGAGGACAAGAAGCAATGGATAAAGCTAACCATGGAGAGAACCTCATTAATCAGTTCTTACAAACAACCAGCTGGACATTCCAGATTATTCATGAATGTTTCAGTATGTGAAATCTGGTTACCAATTTTTTCCCAAATGTTCTGATAGAAAAAAAGTTCTAATGACTGAATCTCAACATAACTGTGCCAGTCTTCAATTAAATTAGTTTTTGGAATGTCATTCAAGCTACATTAAAAATAGTTGAATGTTGGTGTTAAAAAATCTAATACGATAGAGGGCAGCACACGTTTATTTTATTTTATATTGTGCCAGCCTTTAGCTACAAGAGGAATAATGTGTTGCTTTTGAAACCATGCAGCAACTGGAAATAATTCCATGTACAACAATAAAAACAAAACTTTTTCCTATTCTGTATTTCATAGATTCATGCAAATTTGAAAGGGACTTTGTAGATTGTCTAGTTCAGGGGTAGGCAACCTTGACTCTTTTATGACTTTTACGGCTGGCTCAGGAAATCTGGGACCTGAAGTCCATGAGTCATAAAAGAGCCAAGGTTGCCTACCCCTGGTCTAGTTCAACCTCTTTTCCAAACCTACCCATTACCATAGAATTTCTGACAGATGCTCACCTTGCTTAACACTTCCACCAGGGGAATTCCACCCCTTCCCAAGACAGTCTGTTCTATAACTGAACACTTTCTGCCATTAGAAGATTTTTCTGTTGACTAATCAAAATCCATTCCCTTGTAATTGAAATTCATTGTTTTCTGTCCTGTTTTTGGAACAGTTTTGAATAGTTCTTGTACAGTCTTATAGCCCTTCAGATACTTCAAGGCAAATATCATGTATATTTGTACTCTTCTCTTCTCCAGTCTAAACATATTTCAAATCTGTCCCTGTGTCTAGTTGTTTTGGCATGCAATGCCCTTTAGTGCTGTCCCAAGAAGAGGAGTTGAAACAGTTTATGTCCAGTGTGAGGGGTCTTTAGGTATGTTCTCAGCCCTTCTTCTGACCTGCACAATATACAGGTCTTCTATGGAAGACAGATTGGTTGTCTTTCTGCAGTTTTAACTATCCGTTGGAGTTTGTACCTGTCCTGCTTAGTTGCTGTACCAAACTATACAGTTATAGAAGTAAAAATGATAGACTCAATAGTTCCTCTGTAAAACTGGTTCAACAGCTCCTGGGGAAGTCTGAATTTCCTGGGTTGATGCAGGACGAACATTCTTTGTTGTGCCTTTTAAATGATGGTTCTAATATTAAGTGTTTATTTCAAGTCCTGGAAGATTATAGAACGCAAAATCTTGAAGGACTCTACTGCTGATCCTGTGCTGTCGAATATGGTAAGAGGTGGTAGAATAGAAGAGTTCCTCCAAAAATCCACTCTCATCTCTACACTTTTAAGGATGTTTAGCTTCATATTGTTCCAGCTGCACCACATGGCCAGGTTAATTCTGAGTTAAAAGAGCTATTTATCCATTTTGGAACACTTGATAAGTTTAGCAAGGGAGATTAGAATTTTGCATAGCATTACTTGAACCTAGCAATAGCATTGGCCACAAAATTTTGTGTCCTGATGGATATAAACATCAGCTACTTACAGTTGTCATTTCTACATTGTTTTACTTGCTTTTTTAACTTAATGTAGTGGATATGTGGAAAAATATTTTGGAGTTGGTGGCTTAACCAATCAAAAAGGAGGAGGGATTATTATGCTTGTTAGTCGCCTTGAGTTACTTATAAAATAATAAAGGTGGAATAAAAATCCAATAAAAAATAGAAATTTAAATTAATAAATTAAAGGATTTTTTTTGCTTCCTTTGTATGTCTTTTCTCAAGACTGCTTCTAGGTTTGGCAGAAAATAGCACTTTTAGGGAAAAATTACAAATGTAATGAATAGGGAGTAACAAAATGTTCAAGAAAAGAAAGGGTTAACCTCTGTGATTTGATTCAGATCAGGATTCCCATTATTATTTCTTCCTAAAAAAATCTGGCATATTTCTAAAGCACTTAAAACAGACATGTCAAACTCGTGACGTCATGTGACATTGCACAATGTATCGGGACAGTTTTGCCATTTCCGGCAATGGGGTGGACGCGTCCAGCCTATGGGCCAGCAGTTTGACACCCCTGACTTAAAATGAGGTTTACTTCTGAGTCAGTTGAACAATTCCTTGTGTTGAGTAGCTTTCCATCACAGACTTGGGGTGGGTGATGGGTAGGCAGAGGACACAGTCACCACAGTATTAAATTCTCCAGCATTTATTGCCTACAAATTGCCAAATCAATGATGTTTTTGTTGGCAAATGGGATAGAACTTCTCAGACACTTTTACAAGTACAGTTTTTATGGTAGTGTAGAATATGATACCTGATTCCTGTGGGTAAATATCAACTGTACTCATTTCAGAATTAGATGCTACAACTTTTCATTATGAGAAGGAAAACTGTGGATCGATGAGACCAAAGTGAAATGTTGAGAATGGAAAAAAAAAAAACCAAGAGAAGAGCATTTTAAAAATAACATCTAGTACATAAAAACCTGAGGGCTAGAGCTTCATTCCCTTGATTGATGTCCTATTGGTTTCCTTGCTAGTGAAAGATGTAGCATCTCGTGCAAGATTTATGTGGTTAAGGGAGAAGTTATTTACTCCATGAATAAGTACACCTTTTAAAGTAGTTATATAATGAGCCAGGAATAAAAACATGAATTGTAAGGAAAAAGGAAATAAAATTGGAAAGAAGTAAATGTATGTATTACCATATTTGCCTCTCTACCTACTTAATAGGCCACTTGATTCCAGATACTTCAGACACTGACATAAAATATCAAACATATAGCAATTAAAAAATATGTATACTTGAAATTAATCTCAGAATGTTCCAAGCCCTTCACACCCCAAACCCCCCACCCAACAATGTCTTTTCCATTTTCCTAAATTCTAAAACTTGGGGTTTTCTGGACTTCTGAAGGATAGTGTAGAATGTTCTGGGTTGGAACAGAAAAAAGATTTCAAGCTGCCACCCCTCTAATTTCCCTGAGGAAGAATACCTAAAACATTACTTCCCTCAGTGACTGCAAAGGGTTTGGAGAAGTTGGTTTCATTGGTAACATAGAATCATGCCATATAGAATTTATAGGTCAAAATCAACACTGTGAATTAAATTTGGAGACATGCTGACACTCAATACAGTACCCAGAATATAAGTGTTAAGACTGCTCAAATGGCTTCTTAGCAAGTGAGATGCCCCATTTTCTACCAGCTGAAGGTTCTGGGTAGTTCTTAAAGGGAAGTTGTGTTACAGTAATTAAATCCTGACATAATGAGGACTTGAGTGATGGTTGTCAGGGTCTCCTCTTCCAAAAAAAGGCTACAATTGGCACAACTGGAAGTTGGCAAAGGTTGCAAATAGAAGATGCAAATCCAGTAAAAGTTAGGTATCCAAGAGAAACCCCAAAAGTAGGCTTGTTGTTTCAAGGAGCAAAGGGGCTGTCAGCAAACCTGGTGTTTTCTGGGCAAACAGCAGCTTTATTTTGCTGGGATTCAGTTTCAGTTCTATCAACTTCATTCTGTCTAGTCTCTTACTGCCTCTAGACACCAGATAAAAACATCCATTGCATTTCTGTCTGACTGGGGATGATATATGTACAACTCACCCCAAATTGATGAATGACTTTAACTGGTTATTCTATGTGGCTGTGAAACAACATTGAGGAAAGACTGATTTCTGTAGCACTCCATCTGGAGATGGCAGAATGTGCCAAGTGGAATCAACCACTTTGATAGGAACTCCTGCAAAACACTTGAAAAAGAGTTTTTCATCACCCCCAACCTTCAGTTCAAAAGAATATTGTAGACAATGGTATCAAACACTACTGAGATGTGCAATCCAGGGCCTGAATCATAAGTCTGCCAACTGCAATTTCAATCCCATGACAGGGTGTGAATCCTAACTGAAAGGGATCTAGATAACTGGCTTTATCCAGGCTATTTTGAAGTTGCTAAACTACTTCAGAATCTTGTCCAAGAAGGTAGAAGTTATCCAGTTGGTCAGACTGAGAGTTTGGTATCTTCAGGATGGTGTGTACCACAGCCTTCTTTGAGGTAAGAAATGCAATTCATTTGCTTAAGAAAACTCCAAGAGAATTCATTGATGAGGGAAAGATGAGGGAAAGATGAGGGAAGAAATGAAAAGGAAACTATGCTAGGCTTTTCTGGGAAAAGAGGAACTAGATCTTCAGTTTTGTATTCTGGAAAAAAAATGATTCCAGCAATTCAGATGTGAATTCACTCATAAATTAGGGCAGGAATTTTACATATTCAGTTTTCAAGAGTCTGTTTCTAACCTCTCATTTTCTGACATTATACCACATTAATTAAATTATCTGAATATTGCTTTCCTGATCATGCTCTGCTATTAGTGGTTAGTGACAGAAAATTTTAATATGTCTCAAATACAGTTGCACACACCTGCCCCATCTGGCTGCTGAAAGAATCAGTGGGGCATGAGTTCAACTCCTAGGTGGCAGTTTATGCTACCCAAAAACTTCTCCAGGAAAATCAAAGGAATCTCAGACAACATTGCAAAAGTTTGCCCTGTTCTTACTCACATAAAATCTAAATTAAAAATTATATATGCAATCTGAAATATTATCACATGACGGTTATGAGATGGCAAAGAACAACAAAAACAGAATCTCTTTCTCCATATGCAGAAGTAAGTTCTTCGATGTATAAGATTCTGTTTACAATCTGTTAAATAATGTTTGTGTCTGGCTCTGATTTTCCTCCAGTGAAATCAATTCAATGTGGAAATTCTGCAGAAATTCTTATTAGAATTTATTAGAATTTCTTCTTACATTGCAGAGGCCTGACTTCATTTCTTGTTTTCACATTAAAAGAACTAAAGGATTAGGAGTTTTCCTTTTTTAAAAAAAAATCTAAAATTTGCTCAGCAGAATTTTACAGTTGCTGCCATAGCTTTCCATTTCTTTATAGTGTCGTCTGATCTCATCTAAGTATATACAATAAGGATAAACATGGCAGGAAAAGTCACCAGTATTATCTTCCATTACTCTAATATTTTCTTTATGAATTTACTTATTCAGGCTCACCAATAAAATACTAAAGCAGAATAATTGTTACTCATTCATAGAAACAATCATTTTAATTGCTTTGTTTGCAGATTTCAAATAAATGTGCAGAACTAGACTGTGGCTGTGAGAGAGATTTAAGAACTACAACACTTTGCATACTTTAGTTCTAAAAATTATTTCAGCTGAGCTGGGATTTAAAAGATGTGGAACTCATGAAATAATAAAGGAATCTTGAGTTACCCTGCCAAGCTTTCATTGAAAATCACTTCATATAGACATAAAGCTCTATGCTTACTTTTAAGTGGTGCTTATGATAGAATGTGTATGATGGTTGCTAGGCAGAGTGAGGAAAAGTGGAAAAAGACACATAAACTTTTAAAGAAAATTAGGTCAAGACTTTTATCTTAGTCATACTGCTAATATAAATATGCTATTAGGTATAATTATAAAAAAAATCCCTTAAGTCTAGAACTGGATCTTCTTCCAGTTATGAGACTTACAGATATATACTTTGTGCCTTATACTTTATAAATCTTCTATTTTTCCATTTCATGAACATGGCAGAATAGATTTTTTGATCAATTAATCAATTGGCTATATGCCATCAAGTCATTTTTGACTCTTAGTAACCACATAGATTTTCTCCACGACAATCTATCCTTCAAGTCTCTCAATGCTACAGTCATTGCCACCGTAATGGAATCCATGCACCTTGCTCCTGGTTGTCCTTTTTATTCTTTTCCTCCGTCTTTCCAAGCAATAGAGCCTTTTCCAGAAGGTCTTCATATAGTGTCCAAAATAGGATAATTTTAACCTGACCATTTTACCTTGAGTGAGAATTTGGGGTTGGCTTGTTTGATAATCCATCACTTTCTTTTCTTGGCTGTCCATGGTATTCTCATGAAATCTTCTCCAACATCAAGTTCAAAGGCATCAATACTTTTCCTATTCTGTTTCTTCGAAATATAACTTTTGCTTCCACAGAGTGTCACAGAAAATAGCATGGTTTACCCAATTCTGATCTTTGAGGTATAGATGAGAGAAGATTATCTATATGTAAGTAGGTGGTGAAGGATGATCAGCAAAAGCTCATGATATGCAATCACTCAGATCCAAAGATGAAAATGTGCTTCAAAGAGGACATGAGTGCACTCTCTGTTCCTGTTAGTGCCTCCTTAAATTAATCTTAGAAATGAAATCTACATTACATGAGGGTCAATTACATATCTTGGCCCATGTAAAAAAAATCTGGTTATTCAATCTCTGCCTCCCTTCCTTTCTGCTAGAGAAGAAAAGTCTTTGTCTTTGAGTACTGCAGGAAAAATTCTAGAAGAAAATGAGGAGAAGCTAGAAACTGAGCATAGCTAGAGAAGAAAGTAATATTGCTCTCCTGTCCCTGATTTAAGATTTTAAACTATACAAATCTGGAAAATCTGATGGAGCAAGTAGACAAATATAGGTGTGGCAAAATTAGATGTCCATATTGGAAAGAATTCCAAACCATCTCAGGTTTTTTCTCCTATTTGCCAAAATCATACAACCTGTCAAATAGGTACTAAGAACCCTGTTACTCAATTAAGACAATTGGGAGCAGGCATAACTCCTTTTTGATGAAAGTATATAAATTGGAAAAATCTCATAGGCAAAGGAGTGGTTGATGAATACTGCTGGGGTTCTAGTTGTGCTGTGTGGAGGTGAATGTGGAGGAAATTCCAGCTGAGGTATGGAAGGTGCAAGCAAGAGTAGAAAGAGAGGTCTACAGAAAGGACTAGTAGGTGGGGAAAAAATGGAAATGACTATTTGTAAATCAGCAAAGAAAATGTTTCTAAGTTGTAGGGAAGTAAAACTGCTTAAGCTGTCTAATGGAGTGAGCATATCAAGATTGTGTTAGGGAACAGCTGTATGAATCAGGGAATTAAGAAGCAAACAGCTAAGAAACTATAAAAAGAAATATGAAGGCTTGAATAGAACTTTTTGTTCCTTTTTGTATACAAACCTGGAAATGAATTATGAGCAATCCAGCAATAATTCATGCAATTTTTCTAGTTACATCTAATCAAAGAAAATGAGCCTATGTAATAGACATCACCAGGAGCACTTTTCCGTAAAGTTGGGACTGAGAATTGAAGAAATGCATCCCAAAAAATTAAGTGCTAAATTAATTCAAAGTGTATTTTAGTATCAATCAATGTTTTATTTTAAAATGTGAATTCTTCCTCAGCCTTATTTTGGTAAAGGTATATGTTATGCTACATGGTGTAAAATATGTTATATGGTATGAACTCTTCCCCCATCTTCTCTCTCCTCCCCCCCCCCGATTATATTAAGTAGAATTATTTTTAAAATTGTTTTTGCCTGAATTTTCCTGTGATTATTTTTCTTTTCAAATTGAGATTGCAAACTGATTTAGAAAGGAAAATAAATTGAACTTAGTCTAGAAAATTTATCAGTGGCTATACTGGCTGGAACCTAACAGTTATTATATTCAATACCTCTGGAGGATACTACATTGCCGACTTGTGTCTCAGAATAATGGAGATTATTTGCATATTCTAATGTGATATCCAAACATTTTCTGACAGCCTATACAATGTACTGCCAAAGGCAAGAGTCTCTTCTGTTTGTTTTGTGGCTCAAAATGGTAGGGAAAGTAACAACAATTATAGTGTTGTTGTCTTGTAGCAATCAAGTAGAAAGGCTTTATTTAATCAATCACTTCACTGACCAGAAGGTATAATCCAAACATGATAATAGCTTAATGACACAACTGGCAATACCCTTATTGTTTTTATGTTCCAAATGGATTGTTTGTCTCATTACATATACACATTGATCTTGGCTATTTAAAAATGTTTGTCTTTGGATTTAAACACATTAATCAATGGTCAATTAACAGAAGAATCAAGGAGAGGATATAGGAAAAGATATATACTTTGAAGGATAAAATCAGAATTAGTGAACAGATAAATCTTAATCAAACATCTGGTCAGAAAAAAAACAAAATTGTTCACAAAGCATTCCTGATTCTAAGAATTGAAGAAATGCATCCCAAAAAATTAAGTGCTATTTCTCTCTCATAAGTCACTGTTTGTCTCAAACAAGTGAAAGATTTTAGCAGCAGGCTTTTTGCTGAAGAAATATTGTTTGCCATGGTAATCTCATATTAACAGATTTTTTAAAATTTGCAGTTGAAGATAATAGTCTTTACCTCTGATATAAACTCCCCCCCCCTTCAGAACCTGTTTTTATTTTCCCAGGAGCAAATGAACATAAGAACAAGGAGCAGAATCAGGATTGCTGGCAATAATACTGTCTCCCACTTTCTGATAATGGAAGATTTTATTTATTTATTTATTTATTTATTTATTTATTTATTTGACTTATATACCGCTTTAAGTGCAAGCACTCTCTAAGCGGTGTGTGTTTATATATATATATATATATATATATATATATATATAAGTCCTTGACTTACGACCACAATTGGGACCCAAATTTCTATTGCTAAGCAAGGTGATTGTTATGTGAGTCATCTCCCATTTTACAACCTTTTTTTGCTATAGTTATTAAGTGAATCACTGTAGTAGTTAAGCGAATTGTGCAATCATTAACTGAATCTGACTCCCCCCTTCTCCATTGATTATACTTGTCAGAAGCCAACTGGGAAGGCTGACCTCAGGATGTTGCAGCCCAGCATAACAATATGCTGGTTGACAAGCACATGAATTTTGATCATATGACCTTGGGACTGGTGACAGTTGTTAAGTGTAAGGACTGGTTGTAAGTCCCTTTTTTCAACCCTGTTTTAGCTTTTAAGGGTCACTAAATGAATGGTTCTAAGTTGAGAATATCTGTATTCCAAGAGTAGTGATATCTTTTTATTATTTTATATGGCTTTAATATGTTTTGGGATCTGCCAGACCATCCACATGTCCCCACATACTTCCCACCACCAACCAACATTCCTAGTGAATTGTATATATAGATAGAAAATGGATTCTGTGAGGTTCCAAAGAGGAATAACATATCCTCACCCTACAGAATAACAGAGTTGGAAGGGACCTTGGAGGTCTTCTAGTCCAATTCCCTGCTTGGGTAGGAAACCCTATACCATTTCAAACAAATGGTTGTCCAATCTTTTCTTAAAAACATCACAGTGTTGAAGCATTCACAACTTCTGGAGGCAGGTTGTTCCACTGATTAATTGTTCTAATTGTCAGGGATTTTATCTTAGTTCTAGGTTGGTTTTCTCCTTGATTAGTTTCCATCCATTGCTTCTTGTTCTGCCTTCATGGGCGTTGATCCCCTTCTTTGTGACAGCCCCTTAGATATTAAAATAGTGCTATTAGTGGTTGATGAGATCCAGGATTGTTTCTGTTATGTCCCGAGCCTTGCAAACGGCTCGGGCATTTGCAGGCAGTCCCGGGCAGGTGCAAAGCTGCCCGGGACCAGACAGGCTGTCGCCAGCGCCGTGCGCATGCGCGGGTGCTGGCGCAGGAAAAGTAACCCATTTACCCGGGAGTTGCCTATATAAGAGGCTGCGAGGCGTTTGGGCGGAGCTGAAGCCATCTTCCTGTAAGCTGAACGCTGAATAAATGAAACTGAGAACTCCAGCTGCTTCTCGTGTCTGTTTTCCCGCCACGGACTCAACACTGGCGACGAGGATGGGATGCCTTGCACTACCTGGAAAGGAAGAAGTGTAAGCTTACCCAAGGAGTCCTGAGCGGCGAAAGAGGAACGGCGTCGACTCGGCAGCTGCCCGCCAATCCGGTGCGCATTCGGGGGTAGGCTGGCTGATAGACCCGTCTCCTGAAGATCCGAAGATGGCGAAAATCGGAAGGCTTTCGGAATTCGACGTCTCACATCCAGAGCGGTGGGAGTCCTACGTATCCAGAATGGAGAACTACTTCAAGGCAAACCAAGTGAGGGAAGATAGCTTGAAGGCGGCCACCCTGCTTTGCGTTTGCGGCCAAGACGCCTTCGAAATCGCAGAAACCTTGCAGCACCTGTCCCAGTAGAGTCTGTAAGCTACGCAGACCTGAAGAAGCTGCTGAAGGAGCACTTCCACCCCAGGTGTCCGTTATCTCATGGCGCCACACCTTCGAACAAAGGGATCAACGGTCCGGTGAGTCAGCCAAGGAATACATCGCCGCGTTACGGAAGGCCGCCAAGCCCTGCGAGTTCAAGGACCTCGAGGAACGACTGAGGGACCGATTCGTGTGCGGGTTAAGGCATCGCGAGCTACAACAGAGACTTTTCGCAAAGGAAGAATTATCCTTCCAAGACGCCTTAAGGGAAGTCACCGCAGAAGAAGCAGCAGGCGGCGCCGTCAAAAACATGCGGCCGATCAGAAACAGTGCAGAGGGTGCGTCCGTGCACCAGGAAGACGTCCGACGAAACTCCGAGGAGGATCCGGACGAGGAAGTCGACCGTCTACACCCCGCGAAGGAAGAGAACCAGAAGGGAAGCTCTTCGGCTCCGCTCAAGTGCATCGGCTGTGGAGGTCGCCACAGGAGAAAACCGACTGCAAGTTCCGCTCCGCTACCTGCCGGGCATGCGGTAAACAAGGGCACATTGCAGCTGTGTGCCTGGGCCGACGAAAGGCACAACCCCAAGAAGAACGCCTGAAGGGTACCAGATTCCCAGCCAGAATAGGGTAGTTTTTGCGCTTCGCGAAGAGAAGAAGGCATCTGTAGAAACAGGCACACACAAGCCCATGAAGAAAAAGCTGTCACTCAACGTGAAAGAGCTACAAGGGGTTCCATTATCTATGGAACTAGACACAGGGTCTGCCCTTTCCATCATTTCATTGCATACATTTAGGAAGATGTGTTCCAGTAGTGGGACTAAGGCCAAGTTAAGGCCTTCTGATATTGTATTAACTGATTTTCAGAACTCAAGAGTGTGTGTTAAGGGGGAGGCCACCCTTAACGTGCAATACAAGAGTTTTGAAGGTCAACTAGACTTGTTAGTAGTAGGGGGTGAAAGAACGAGTCTCATAGGACTCGATTGGTTTGAGGCCTGGGGGATACACTCACAGGACTCAATTATAGATTACAAACACTCGACTACAGGAAAGTCTGCAAAGAATTGAAGATGTTTAAGCCCCCAGCTGGGCACATTCAAGTACCACTGTATCCTTAAAGGCTAGACCCACTGTCACTTCCCATTAGGATAAAGCAAGAAAGGGTCCTTTTTGCTTTAAAAAGTAAGATCCTGACACTGAAACTAGACAAACTAATCCAACAAGGAATCCTAGAACCTGTTGATTCCAGCCCATGGGAGACCCCCATTGTCACGCCTCTAAAGGCAAATGGGGACAGTCGCATTTGTGCTGATTACACATGCACACTCAATAAGGCATTGCAGCAACATGCCTATCCTGTTCCTGTGGTCAGTCACATCCTGGCCTCTCTCAAGGGGGGGGCGTGTTTTTGCAAAGCTTGACCTAGCTCAAGCATATCAACAGCTGCCTGTTGATGATGATGCTGCCATAGTTCAGACCATTGTGACCCACAGGGGAGCCTTTAAAGTAAAAAGGCTACAGTTTGGAGTGAATGTCGCTCCTGGGATTTTCCAAAGCGTTATGGAAAACACACTACGAGGTATACCAGGGGTCTGCCCCTACTTTGACGATGGCTTGATTGCAGGAGACTCCACACACATTCTAGCTGAAAGGCTTAGGGCTGTCCTGTTAAGATTCAGGAAATCAGGCCTCAAGCTCAGAAAAGACAAATGCCAGAGTGGGGTGCCTTCTACTGAATTTCTGGGATTCAAAATTGATGCTGCTGGGATTCATCCTGCTGAATCCAAACTACCTGCTATTTTAGATGCACCCAGGCCAAAGTCTAAGGCCGAACTTCAGGCCTTTCTAGGCCTCCTGAATTTCTACAATTCTTTTCTTCCACATAAAGCTAGTGTAGCTGAGCATCTTCACAGGCTACTAGACAAACAGGCTGTGTGGCTGTGGTCACAAGCGCATGAGGCTTGCTTTAAAGAAGTCAAGGCCTTGCTCACTTCTAACAGTGTTCTTGCACATTTCAACGAGTCTCTCCCTGTGTGCATCGCTTGTGATGCGTCCCCTACGGGGTTGGAGCTGTCCTGAGTCACCTCAGGTCTGATGGAACTCAGGTTCCTATTGCATACTACTCCAGAACACTGTCTTCTGCCGAGCGCAACTACGCTCAGATAGACAGGGAGGCTCTGGCTGTTGTTGCTTGAATTAAAAAATTCCACGATTTTCTATATGGCAGGCATTTCACGGTCTTCACTGACCATAAGCCTCTGCTGGGACTGTTTACCACACGTAAGCAGACTCCCCACATCATTTCCCCTAGAATGCTTAGGTGGTCTATTTTTTTGTCTGCATATGATTTTTCATTACTCCACAAGCCTGGGAAAGAAATGGGCCATGCTGATGGCCTCAGTAGGTTGCCTCTGCCAGTAGTAGAAGCTGACCCCGTGCCAGCTGTCAACATTCTATCAATCCAAGCCTTGCCCGAGCTCCCTCTTAGTGCCAGGGATGTTACCGCTGAAACGGGTACAGATCACACACTTTCACGTGTCCGCTCCTGGGTCCTGTCCGGTTGGCCTGAGCACTGCCCTAGTCCTGAGTTTCAGAGTTTCTGGTCCAAAAGAAACGAACTGTCCCTTTCTCAGGGTTGTCTGCTTTGGGGAAACAGAGTTGTCATTCCCACCTCAAAGAGGACTAGGGTCTTAGAATCCCTCCACGAGGGTCATCCTGGCATTGTCCGTATGAAGGCTCTTGCACGAAGCCACTTGTGGTGGCCCGCTTTAGCTTAAAGATATTGCGGCCTAAGGTTTACACGCATGCACCGTGTGGCCAACGAGCTCGCCCAGTAGATTGCACCAAGCTCCTGTGCATAGATGGGAGGAGGAAACACAGTCCCCTGGTCGAGGGTCACATTGGACTACGCTGGCCCTTAAGGGCCAGTTCTTCTTGGTCTGGTTGACAGCCATTCAAAATGGCTTGAGGTTGTGCCTAATCCACCACCCACTGCAAAGAATTTCAGGTACTGAGGGGGATTTTTGCTGCACACGGGCTGCCAGATGTCATTGTGTCTGACAACGGCCCTCAATTCACCTCC
The DNA here is from genome assembly GCF_016545835.1 of Crotalus tigris. Taxonomy (NCBI): domain Eukaryota; kingdom Metazoa; phylum Chordata; class Lepidosauria; order Squamata; family Viperidae; genus Crotalus; species Crotalus tigris. Next base: position 4,721,845 of record NW_024096823.1, on the reverse strand, counting down.
TCCGAATTCCAAGCTTTCTTACAGGCAAACCTGATTAGTCATGCCACATCTGCGCCTTTTCACCCATCCACCAACGGTATGGCTGAACGCATGGTGCGCATCGCAAAGGACGCCTTGAAGAGACTCACCTACGGGGACTGGCATCACAGGTTGGCTGACTTTCTCCTTTCTTATCGCACCACACCGTCCACTTCTACAGGGAGAAGTCCAGCTGACCTTCGTTGGGGGCGCCAACTTACTACTAGACTGACGGTGGCATCGGAAGAATGCTCATCTACCTAACATCCTAGGGTACCTAGGACAAACTACTGGTGGGTGCACAGGTGTTGTGGCTCGCAATTAAGGGGCCGGGTCATACAGGGTCCCCGCTTCTGTGTCCAGGATCACAGGTCCTCTCTCCTACGAGGTTGCCCTGGACAACGGTCGTGTCCTGCGTTGGCACATCGACCAACTTCGCTCTAGGCGAGACTTTTCTGCTGAGACTCCTGGGTCTTTTCCAGGGGGGGGGAGGGGGACCCTTTGGAGCAAAGGGAAGGGCAAGAGCTACTGCCCATCTCCACTGACGGAGCCACAAACGGCTCGTCCCAAGGTTCTGCAATTGCTCCGAAAAGAAAGTCATGGAGCTTACCCACACAACAGGCACTCACGCCTACTCCAGCCAGGGAGTCACCCCGGGGGCATACTCACTTTCCACACACATCACACAGCACTCCAGTAACGGAGGATACCCTGGGGCATCCCAACAAATCATTCCCCGCAAGAGAGCTGGCACACAATTCCCAAGGTTGGCCTGACCTTACCCCAAATCCTACAGGGGGTCAAACATACACAGAGCTAGTCGAGGAACCAAGTCCCGACTACAACACCCCTAGCACAAATCAGGGAACACCTGAGTTTGGGGAAAGTACAGAAACCCACACGAGCCCGAGCACAGAAGGGGGTTCAGGGACTGGACAGCCTCCTGACGGGTCTTGGACTGACCTAGGAGGTTCTACAGAGACGCCCAGCAGCGGCTATCACTTCAAGGGGCCTGAGGGTCTACAGCTAGGTAGGTCAACCAGGTCACAAAGTAACAGAAGCCCTGGCCTGACGAGCCCGGTGGGCAAGCAAGCAGGCCAGGCATCGGGGCACAGTCCTTGGAAGACACCAGGGCACAATAGAGAGAACAGGCTCACGCCTCCCTCCAGTCAGGGACTTATGCCAGTAACCCAGAGCTAAGAAGGTCACAGAGAGCAAAGAAATCTCCTAAGTACTAGAAGATTACATAACATTGCTGGCAAGGCAAAAGCCAGTAATCAGTGGGAGCACTGGGGCAAAATGTCATATAAAATAAATGTTGTATGTTGGTAGTAGTTTTAGCCCGGGGGAAAGGGGTGTTATGTCCCGAGCCTTGCAAACGGCTCGGGCGTTTGCAGGCAGTCCCGGCAGGTGCAAAGCTGCCCGGGACCAGAACAGGCTGTCGCCAGCGCCGTGCGCATGCGCGGGTGCTGGCGCGGGAAAAGTAACCCATTTACCCGGGAGTTGCCTATATAAGAGGCTGCGAGGCGTTTGGGCGGAGCTGAAGCCATCTTCCTGTAAGCTGAACGCTGAATAAATGAAACTGAGAACTCCAGCTGCTTCTCGTGTCTGTTTTCCCGCCACGGACTCAACAGTTTCTATCTCACTTTTCTGCAATAGGAACCTTGGTGACTAATTGTAAGAAATCCATGCTAGCTAAATTATCCTGCTTGGTCCATGGAAAGTCTACAAGATTTTTTAGTCTAAGAACTTCAGATAGCCTAGCAATGTGAACAGACAGCACCTGGGCCTTGATGGTTCTTGGGAGCTTAATCGGTGCAGACAAACCTGGCCAGCCAATTGTCCAAAAACTTTCCTTACCTTCTCCTTGATGTGAGGCATATAGAAGATTGCATGAACACCAGGAATATGTCCATTTGAAGACAATGTAGCCATACGCTGGGGAAGGGGAAAAAAAAGCACTGCTACCAGTTTAACTTACTTAACAGAGAAGCTCTTATGGTAGCATTTTTTAAAAAATAGGAATAACACAAGTGGGTTAGCTTCTCCAGATTGGAGAAACTTTCCTACAATGTTCATATTGGCATATGAATATTTTGTTCAATCTGAGTAGAAATAATACAATTTTTTATTTTATTTTTACAAGCGTTGGAATCGCTGGATATTCTTTGTGCTTTCGAGATATCCTTTTAATAATGCCTCCCAACCCCCACATTTGATTTAGCTGGCCACCTCCTTCCTTTCTAGCAAGCATATAGGAGATGGACTTTAGATTTTAGAGTCAGATTTAAATTTGCTATGTTATATCAGAACGTAATTTGTTTCCTACTGCCTAGTTCAAAAACCACAGAAAATATGGAAGAAGTTACCAACAAAGTTTGTTTGGTCTACTGTCACATAAACTGCAGTGTTTCTTCTTCTCTAAAAAGTGGGAGGGGGAGGAGAAGGGGTTTTTTTTTTGCATCAAATGTGGGTCTCCTTGTATATCAACATAAGATGAAACATTTATCATTATATGTAAGTAAATGTGTTAATTTAAAGTAAAGATAAAGATGAGTTGATGTTCCTAAATATATCATTCCACAAAAGTCAAGTTGGGACCCCCAGTTTCTAATCCCCAGTTTCTAATATTTAAAGACAACAGCCATTTGCTATACCTAGTTTTACAGTGAAAAACTAGTTTGCATGAGTCAGCCCAAAACAGCCTGAAAATATTGTTATCTGTACAAGACAGCAAAAACACAACCTTTTGCTTGCCATTAAAGCTAAGAAACAGTACGATTATGCAAATGGCTTTTTTCTTTTTCTCTTTTACATTACAGCATTATATTGATAATCTCTAACAACATATTATGTAATTTTAGTTGTTTTAAAATCAACTTTGCTTAAAGATGTTCTTGGTTAGCAAGACACAAAAAGTTTTGTCTATGAATATAAAAACTGACCCTCTAAGTTCAGTTGTATATAAAAAAATAATATTTTATTTATCTTATTTATTTTTAGACTGTATTTAAGATTGAGGCCCTTTCAAGGTGACATACATAATAGATACAATGATTTTTAAAATGCTCAAACCAATAAAAACAAATGTCAAAAAGAACATTACCAAAATCCAAAGCACTCAAAGGCAGATTTATAGTAAACAATCTAAAATATAATACAGTTTAATTCAAGAGAAATTCAGGTGGAACTTCAAAATTTTATGAAAGGCCTTTAAGGTAGGATTCTAATGAATGCTGATTACAAACCCCATATTTGATGTGGGGCAGAAAAGGACCTACTTGTATGGGACAGAAAAGGATGTACTACTAACCTCACTGCCAGACAAATGAGAAAGCTGATGGTCTTGGTGTGTTGGAAGAGTTATATTGATGGAATAATCTGTCATGTAATCTATCATTTATATAAACAGTGACAAAAGATAGCAAAAGTAGCTATAAACAAAGTTTGTAAGAGAATACTTTCCAATTTCCCTCCCAGCTAATAAATATTTACTTCCTTGTGTTCCCTGGTCTGATTTTTTCTCTGCATTTCTGGACAGTGTCAGCTATTTCTATTGTCCAATTTGCATCTTCACTCCTACCCTCACATCCCTTTTCCTTTTGACAGTCTTTATGTAATTTTTCTACTGCTTTAGGAATAGTCCCAGTGAAGAGTGAGATTGTAAATAGAAATATGACCTAAAAAAGAATTTTTATGTAATGAACAGACTTAATCCAAATGCATGTTGAATGTATACATCTTTCACTAAATGAACCATTAGTTACAGGCTATGAATATGAATATACTGGTTATTATACATCTCTGGGTATCTATAATTATGTTAAATTTCCAGGATGATCCAGATGTTGAATATGCCAGCTTAGTGTGAGATGTGTGCCTATTGATAGAGACACAGGCACAAATATGCCCTGCCTGAAGGGTCTCATACTGCTGGAGAACTACTAGATCATAGGATCAGAAAAGTAAGTAAGGTCACTTCTTAGTTATGAAAAGTCTAGATTCAATCAGTTGAACACAATTATATTCCTCAGCTCAAAATATCACATAGAGGAATGAACTCAACCTTGGCACTATCCCTCTATACTATAGAAAGGGATGAATCATGAGAGGGGAATCTGTGTATATGAGCTGCAGTTTTCTTTGCCAAGACTACTGTAGATGCACATTGGGGATAGGTAAATCTGGAATGAATCTCAGACACGGCTGGCTCTCAGTAAACATGGAGTGGACCATTCACTGGTGTGCCTGTTGACTACAGATATGAAGTCAGAAACACTCAGAAGATCTCAGATAGGCTAACCTGGATTAAATTACTGTACTGTCTTCTTAAGCAGACCAGTACAACTTTCCTAATGTTTATGATGTTATCTTGAAAGAGTGTTCCTCAATTTCCCAGAAAAGCAAGAATAATTTTCAGTGTGTTGTTTGGCCACAGGCCCAATGTCAAGGTGTCTGATTATTTCATTCACTAAAAACAGTTTTCTGTTTCACTGTAATGCATTTTTATTCTGTAAATGTTATATATATCCCATCCTTTAAAATAAATCCATAATATATCTGTATATTCTGTAAAATAACTTTGATCAATTACCTCATATTTCCTCTATACTTGCTGTCTCAATCAGTAGCTCTTTTACTGAGAAATCTGAACCACTCCACTTTAAAGGTTTATAAAACAATTGAGACATTTTCTGTCTAATTCTCCATGAGCATGTGGTTAGAGTTTTAAGCAGGATTAGAATGTTGTATGAACACTAATTTCCCCTTTGATCATTTCAATTAGCCAGAGAAGAGAGCTCTGGTAGCAATTACTTTTCAAGGAAATGAGGCAGCTCATTAACTGCCAAGGATTCTTTTTGAATTTATGCTTCATTTTTATTGAAAGAATAAAAATGGTCCGAAAGAAAAGTTGATGGATAGATGAAAAAAATCTCACTAAAAATAGAGCGATTGTAAAGTATGTAAGCAATATTGAAGTGAATTAATCCCTTCATGAAAGTTTTCCTTTTCTTATGAGTTGTAGATCAGGAATCTGTGGGTCTCCAAAAGCGGTTGGACTAGATCTCTGATAATCACCACAACTTGCAACAGTGCTGAAACCCGATTGGAATTCAAGAGTATACTGGAGGACACCATGTTCTTTACCCTCAAAATAGACTATAATTAATCTCAAATTGCTTGAATAATTCTGTGAATTGGTGTAACATTTGGCAAAATAAGTGATTTGTAGGCTAATGATTTTATATCAGTCTTTTAATTTTAATAAACTTTTGATTGTTTCAGTTTTATGTTCCATTCTTTATGGCTAATTGTTGTAAGTAGGTTCTTTTTTAAAATATGAGAATTCATTCTAACGTTCTTCTCCAGTCTATAAAATTACAATTTATGAATAAGACCATGTAAAAAACCAGAATTCACAATAATATTGACAATGTAAATGATTCTAGGTAACGATCAGGGGGTAGAATAATAAAGTTTGAAAATAGCAATTAAATATGTATCTGTACTACTTTAATTAAAAGGGCTATTTTGGAACATAAAACTTTCCAAGAAAAGTTTACAAACTGGTAACATTGGATCTAAAAAGGGATCTGTCAGAAAGATTAAATTGATTTCTAGATCTCTGTATCAGAGAAAGCAATTCTTGGCCCCAGAATCACAGATTATTTTTTTTAGCTATGGGCTGGCAAAAACAATTCTGTTTTCTCAATGTGCAGAGATGGAACACCTTAAAATTGGACTGGACACCTTAAAACTGATTTTAACTCAAAAAAGATCCCCTCCCAACATAATGCCCATTCTGTTATATAAGTGATACGATTCCATTCAAATGAATTATTCTATTCATTTCCTAATTACTCTATTAGGAAATCCTACACCTATGTTAACTGCAAATCCTAGCCACCACATATTGCCCATGCCTCTTTTAGAGAGGTATTATATACTCTGATCACATGAACCACATAAAGATTCAGAATCATTTAACTTTCAAGCTGTTTTTAAAGCAATCCCAGACAGAAATCTTTGTGGTAATCTACATGTATGACTAGTTGTTTTGTGAAATTACCAAGATGGAGTGAATCAATTTTATTTACTGCATGTTCACACATAATTTCTGCAATGGAACTGAAAGTACAATTGCACTTGCAGTGCCAGAATAAAAACAACCTACATCCTCAGAAATCATTTTTAAGGGGTGGGGGCAGAATCCATAATATTTTTTGCTTTTGTAGAACTATGGATGAAATCCATTGTTTTTCAGTGAACAATAAATATAAATTATGTAGCCTTCAACAAAAAGAGACTGCAGTATGAGCATATATTAAAATGTTATCTAGACAGCTAATAAATATTAAGTTAACTAGGCCTTTTCACTTAAAAATAACAAATGTGAAATTTTCATGCCAAAGCCTGTCAACCAGGTACCCAATGAATTATTATGCTACTCAATTTTATATTGACAATAGTGTGCTATGATCCTGACATAAACTGCTCTAATTAGAAAACTTTTCTCCAAGTAGGATTGAAATATCAGGCGAGAACATCAATCTTAAAGAATTTTAGACAATCTGAAATTCATACTTGCATCATGACAAGAAAGAAAAGAACAGGAAGAGGGAAGATAAAAATAAAGCATTCTGATATCAGTTCTCAAAGTTACTTTGAGAACTCTAGTGACCAGCTGGGATGAAAATCGGTTCTTGTAGCCTGCTGGAATGAATGCTGGGTATGCAGCAGTATGGTAGAGATATCAGCAGCTGCTCTCTCAGCAGAGGCAGAAGGTCCCTATTGCTTTCCACTCCTTCTGCTGCCCAGAGTTGAGACCCCAGGACCTCAGAAATGCTGGTTTTCACAGTTTTCAAATGCCTTTCATTTAATGAATTTTGTGAGTAAAATATTTATTACCTCTCCCTTTGGGACTGTTTTGAACTCTTTCCTGATGCCATTCTGCTGGCAAGTGATGTTTCTACTTTAAAGTAGTTGCATTGATTGGTTTTTTAACTATGACTGTTTGCTTCTTTCTGTTTTCAAATTAAGCACATATTGTAATATCAGGTTATTATTTGTATTGGCAGAGATGTCCACACCAAATTATCTCTGTCTCTCTTGTTCTCTTTCTGCGTGTATATATGTGTTTTCTCTCTCTCTCTCTCTCTCTCTCTTTCTCTCTCTCTCTCTCACACACACACATACACAAACCTATGCATATATAAGCATATACATACATATGTATATGCACCACATTAATCTGAAATGAAATAATTTTTACTTTTTGTTCTGCAGTCACATTTCTTGTTTGGCCTGATATTTGCTTTGAGGAAGAAAAGTTGCTTAGTGGCAAGGAAAAACCTTCTTATGGTAATGGAATAGAAGAGGACATGGGAAATAAATACCTTAATTTTTGTTTTTCCATTTGTTTCATGCTTTCAGGCATTGTGGCTAAAGGCTATTTCCCAGGTGCTTTCTTTTTATTTTATGCATCACAGATGAAAAGACAATGAACTGTCAAGTGAAAAAGAGAATAATGAATGAATCAAAAATTGGAGATGACAGGAAGCTTTTGATTTATTGTACGTCTTTTATCTTGATATATTAATATAACAATGCAGCATGGCTGCTTCTTCTCAATTTCAAATGTTTTCCTAATCAACCTCTATAGAAAAATCTACCTCAAGGTCAACAAAAGATGAAAAACAACCAATTCAGAACAACAATGATCATGTCCCTTTGTCTGCTCCCCATGCCTGGTTATGAGTGGACAAATGATGACATAACAAATGAATGATAGAAGACATAGAGATTTTTATTGTGCCTGAGCATGACAAGCAATAGCAATAGCAGTAGCATTTAGACATATAAATCGCTCCATAATGCTTTAGAGTATTCTCTGAGCATTTACAATATCAGCATATTGCCCTCAACAATCTGGGTCCTCATTTTACTGACCTCAACAGGATAGAAGGCTGAGTCAACCTAGAATCGGTCAGGATCAAACTCCTGGCTGTGGGCAAAGTTAGCCTGCAATACTGTACAGCATTCTAACCCCTGCACCACCATGGCTCAAGACCAACCCCAACATTAGGTAGAATGAAGCTGAACTTCCAGCAAACTGACAGGCAAGGAAGCAAATTGGGATCTCTAATCATCAATCTTCTTATCATTGCCCAGATCACTTGCTGCATTGTATCCCAGATATGCTGCTTTCCAAAGAAGCTTGCTGTGCTCTAGTTGGTCTAAGTAGCTCTTATGAGGTGTTGTGAGATGGCAATAGAGTCCAGCTAGACAGACAATCACTGGAGGTGTGAGATTCAAATAAAACTCACAATTCACTTAGCAGCTGGCCACTGACCCTAAATATTTCCCTGGGAGGTCTTCAAGCCACTTATAATGAGACAACCACAATAGCCATTTGTCTTAGTGGCCTCTATTGTCATCATTGATCTAATGACATGGATAATTATATAATAATTTAACTATATTATAATAATATAATTGGATTAATAAACTCAGTCACACTGCAGAACTTTACAGATTAAATTTGAAAAGCAGTCTAGAGAACAAATAATCTGGTAAAGTTTTAAATATTCTTCTTCCTCTTTTCTACACTTGTACCATATAAATATATGTATAGTCAAGAAAAAGATCAGTTATATATTTATACTTCTCAGCTTTTAAAGGTTCAAACTACAGGTTCAAGGCAATCAGTAACATTTAGGCTACATTTCTCCACATTACATAAAGCTACATGAATGTTGTTTATGCAGATATTTATATTTGTAAAGGAAATTATGATCATAAGAGTAATTTGAAGTGTATACAACATATGATTATGTGATTGCTTACAATATTATTCATTCAGACTGGGGAAAAGACAAAGTATAAGCAAAACAAAACAAAAAGGAGGAATAAATATGTACTTACAAGTAATGATAGAAAATAAATGTTGTGTCTAATTTAATAATCATTCATCTGAAGATGCCTCAGATGTTCAATTATATAATTAAATGTTCTGTGAACAGGCAGAAGAGATAAGAAAAGTTTGCAGTAACTCTGTAATTAGAACTGTAAATTTTAAAACAACTTTTTCTTGATGAATCAAGTACACATACCACAGATAATTCAAGAAATTGATTCAGGAATGACTAGATAACTCACACAATAGAGGCTGGGCAATGAAATAGTAAAACTATCTTAATGAATTCTGTTGGATGTCTCCCAGAATTCTCACCTATTTACTCCCTTACTCTGATCCCTCCCTTTCTCAAGTCACATTTTCCACAACTCTCAGGATTAATAACAGAAACTGTAATGTAATACCTGAAATCCATAGTACTCCCATACATACAACTTGAAGTATGGGTCTGGTTTATAGATGACATCTTTGTCATAATAAAAAATGATCAACTAGAGAACACACACTAAGCCATCAATAACATCTTCAAAGGAATAAAATTAACTAGGGAAGAAGAAAACAACAACATGCTATCCTTCCTAGGTATCCTCATCAGCAGAGGTAGTGATAGCAAATTAGAAACACAAGTCTATTGTAAAACCACCCACACTAACCAGATGCTCCACTACCAAAGTATCAACTCAACCTCCCACAACAGAAACTGTGTAAGAACACTATTTAGATAAGTAGAAAAACATGCAGTAATCCTGAACATCAGAAAAAAGAAAAGAGATAATCTATGTAACATCTTCCAAGAAAGTGGATACACAGAATTTCATCAAATTCAACACACTATAGCACAACCAACACAAATTACAAAAAGGATAACACTGCCATACATTTAAAAAATGGCATTAGTGTGGCACACAAACCTACTTGTTGTTGTTAATTGCGAAGTCGTGTCCGACCCATTGCGACCCCATGGACAACGTTCCTCCAGGTCTTCCTGTCCTCTACCATCTTCTGGAGTCCATTTAAATTCACACCTACTGTTTCAGTGACTCCATCCAGCCATCTCATTCTCTGTCGTCCCCTTCTTCTATTGCCCTCAATCTTTCCCAGCATTAGGCCCTTCTCCAGTGAGTCCTTCCTTCTCATTAGGTGGCCAAAGTATTTGAGTTTCAACTTCAGGAACTGGCCTTCTAAAGAGCAGTTGGGGTTAATCTCTTCTAGGACTGACCGGTTTGAATGCCTTGCAGTCCAAGGGACTCGCAGGAGTCTTCTCCAGCACCATAGTTCAAAGGCCTCAATTCTTTTGCGCTCAGTCTTTCTTATGGTCCAACTTTCACAGCCATACATTGCAACTGGGAAAACCATGGCCTGGACTATACGTACTTTTGTTGGCAGGGTGATGTCTCTGCTTTTTAATATTCTGTCTAGATTTGCCATAGCTTTCCTCCCCAGGAGCAAGCGTCTTTTAATTTCTTGGCTGCAGTCCCCATCTGAGGTGATCTTGGAGCCCAGAAAAATAAAATCTGTCACTACCTCCATTTCTTCCCCATCTATTTGCCAGGAATTGAGAGGGCCGGATGCCATGATTTTGGTTTTCTTAATGTTGAGTTTCAAACCAACTTTTGCACTCTCCTTCTTCACCCGCATCAAGAGGCTCTTTAGTTCCTCTTCACTTTCTGCCATTAGAGTGTTATCATCTGCATATCTTAGGTTGTTGATATTTCTCCCAGCAATCTTAATTCCAACTTTTGTTTCATCTAGCCCTGCCTTTCTCATGATGTGCTCGGCATATAAGTTAAATAGGCAGGGCGACAGTATACAGCCTTGCCGGACTCCTTTTCCAATTTTGAACCAATCAGTGGTTCCGTGTCCAGTTCTCACTGTTGCTTCTTGACCTGCATATAGGTTTCTCAAGAGACAAATGAGATGGTCTGGTACTCCCGTCTCTTTAAGAACTTGCCATAATTTGTTTTGATCCACACAATCAAAGGCTTTTGCATAGTCAATGAACAAATCTACTAAAGCCCTCCAAAATATCCTAAACAAACAAAAAAATCCAGCAGCCCCAGAGGAAAAAACAACAACAACAGGAGTCATCTACAATATATACTGTAATGACTGCAACAGCCACTGTGTAGGAAAAATAGGAAAAACACTGCCAGAGTACAATACGAACTAGCAGTCAGTGGATGATTGTGTGATGGTGAGGATGCTGTGATGGTCATAACTGCATGGATTCATTGTAAAGTTAGTTGTTCAGTGACATTATACCTTCAAATGACCACTAAACAAGGCAGCCATTATGCAAGAACTATCTATATGTACCAGCATCAAGATAGTAACAGTAATGAGGAGACTTAGCACTAGGAGTTTAGAGTTTAGAATACCTTATCTGGTTGTAATCATGTACCTATAATTAGTTACAAGTCCCATTGAGCATAATTTACTTATTGTTAAAACTCAGTACCTGTCAGGCACAAACAACCAGATACACTTGTAAATAGCTGAAGTAAGCAACTTTATCATTCTCTATCTAAATTTAACCCAAACTACTTGTCTTCCCTTAGGAACAACCAGATAAGCTAAGCCCATGCTTGACAAACACCCAGCCCTTCCAGCTGGCAGTTTCCCAATAGTGCATGTACCTTATTATTTTATCACCAATATGTTTTTTTTCCTATGGTCTTAAGAAAACTTTTTTATTAGGTATGCTGGCAGGCTAACTTTTCAGCATGAAATCAGTGGCTCATATTCTCTCTTCATTACTTTTGTCTATTCATATTCAAACTCTATTAGTGGTCAAATCTGGATGATGCATTTTCTATTTAGTTATCAATACTGTTTAGATTGTTTTGTTTTCTGCCATAGAAGCATATCATTAATACACTAAAGATTCTGATAAATGAGCTCTTTAAAAAAAATCTAGTGTTGCATATGTACACCTTAGAAACGCCAGTTTTGGGGGGCTTATTTCAAAATCAAATTCTAAAAGAAAAGGCAAAAGCTGCAATCCTGTATAAGAGATATATAGAAATATAGTATATGCAACTTTGAATATAGCAGCCTGTCAAAGCTGTTTCATGAAGGAAGAAAAATAGACTCATTTCTAAAACTGAGGTGAAACTAAACTTCGCCTCCTCCAGATTTTTTTCAGATACTATTTTCTAATGCAAGGAGGAGATGTCCACTCTTGGAGAGAGCCATCCCACCCAATTGTCTCACACATCTTCACATCTCTTTCCTCTTGGTCATCTGATTTTCAAAACTGACTGAGGTGGAAAGGATGGCCATAGTGGACTAGGAGAAATTTGGGAATTGCCCAATCCAAGTTCTTTGCAATCTACAGCAGTACTCTGATAAGAGAGGATATAGCATTTAACTGTCATGCATAATTGTCCTCCACTGACTGTTAAGTTAGTCAAGTGAGAAACAAACAAAAAGGGACTCAAAGTAATTGGGGAAATGGTCAGCTTTCCTCCTGGCTGCCATGAAGGTCTTGGGAGGGGCTACTGAACTAGAATTTCACATTGATACCAATATGATAACCAAAACATAGACATTATGTCTGGCAAAAAATTTGTCCATGTCAGATATTATATTTATTGCTAAAACTTATTTTCTTTCTGTAATTGTTTTTCTTATCCTTTTTTGGGTGGGCATTGCATGAGTTAGGTACCACTTTCTCCCCAACAATAATTTTGGGAATGAAATATTAGTTTAAATAAGAAGGCATCCATTTCTGCCCTAATGGAAATATATTAAGCACCACTGTTTTCAAGATTTTATGCTTATTAGAAGCAGATATCAGTTATAAACTTTTAAAAATGCATTTTTATTTAAAAACAAAAAATAGTGCCAACTATCCAGTTTCAGTTTATCTAAGTATCTAATCAAGTATGTTAAAACCACCTGAGGAGTGATTCCATAACTGTTTATCAGGAAATAAGCTGCTCAATGATTGAAATTTGTTTACTCAGAAAAGCAATCAGTATGTTTAGAGTTTGAATGGGTTATTCCTTTTTTAGTTTGCTGGATATCAGAAGTTCTTCTGTCTTCTTCAGATTCATATTTATAAACTAAATGGTCTAAATAGAACACTATTACATATCTTTCTACCTGAGTATTTTATATTTGATTTCTTCTTTGCATGAGATAACCATTTTTGCCATTCTCTGCTGATTAAATGCTTGAGTTAAGCCTTTTCAGTTCCATGGGTTTGGGGTGTTTTTGCCCTAGATGTGGGTGACTTTTTTCCCTTCCAGTTTTCTGCAGTTTCCAACCTCTACATATTTAACCCAATTCAGGGTGGAACTTCTGGTTGGATTCAAAAGACTTCTGTTTAAAATTCATGTGCTCTGATGCACATTCAGTCAAATAGTCAAATTAACCATGAAGATATGACATATGTGAATTGGTCTTGATTTGTTTGAGTTAGAATTGTGAGATTTAAAGAAGGAATCATTCAGTTCAAGTCTTGATTTGATTTAAACTGCTTATTTTTTTAAAAAAAGTCATAAATTATAATGAGTAGGCATATAAATGTTTGCAGCTCTTTATTTTCATCAGAATGGATGAAATTAGCAGGGATTGTAGACTTTTTAAAAGGATATTAATTGTACTAAATATCTATAAATCTCTACAGGTTTTACAGTTATTGATAGTTGAATTATTCTTCCTTTCTTAGGACAGACATGAGTAGGGATAGGGACTGGAGCACAGAAGCTTCCAAATTAAGCAGCAGAAATTATCCAGTGGACCAAAGGGGAAAATATTAAAAATAAAATCTTTTAAAAACTTGTTTAACAAATAGGATCTTTTCCCTTGTTATTCTAGGATGCCAACTTTTGCATGATACAAAGAATGCTCATTAACTTACCCTCGCACCATGGCATAGAAGTTGTTTATGATAATTGAGTTTAATGACGTGTCAAAGTCAAGCTTGGTTCCTCTTGAAAACTCCCTCACCATTTGTTTTGGTGAAGTGGTAGGTTGATATTTTCAGGAATTGTGTTGCTGACTAATTTAGAATTTGTAGAACAAATACTGAGAAGGAAGACATTAAAGGAAGCACAAGGATTGAAATAACCTGGATCATGTTTATTAATACTTAGCCATTAATTCCTTATAATACTAATGGTCCTTCCTCAGTCCTTGTCCAGCTGTTGTGAGTCCAAGCACCAAAGAGAGTCTTGGGAGTTTGACTCACAAAATGGTAGCTTTCATTGGGCAAGTTTTATACTCTTCAGCCTGTGTTTCCCCTTCCCCTCCAGAGCTGTTTAGTTTTGACATCAGCATGGGAAGATTACGTATTAACAAGTGTCTAGCAGGTATTGGGTGCCTGCTAAGACAAAACAAGGAAATAATTATCTAATTGGGCTTAGAGCAGAAAGGTTTTTTTTAATCTCCCAGCTCAAAAGAGTAAGAGAAGTTAGCTTGAATAAGCAGCCTCTCTTCTAGGTATTAATTGAAAAATATGGGTCAGTCACAGGACAGTTGACTATGTTCAGTCTCTTCTGGGCTGGACCAAGTTGTATTAAAGTTGTGGCTTGCAATGATTCCAGAGGTAGCAGGATTAGACTGACACAATGAGACACGTCACCAAGACAGACAAGCCACACAGAGATACCATAAATATTCTTTCTACCCCTTCTTCCCTTCTTAAAAGCAGTGAATATAAAGCGTACGTTTTACCTTACTATCAATTTACTCATTGTTAAAAGACTTAAATCTGTTCCAAACAACAGTATTTTAAAGCAAGGTTTGCCTAAACATATGTATTGGAATGGTATGACTTGAGTTGATATTTGGATTGCTAAAAGATGGACTGAACTCTTGATTGCATTGGCAGATCCAACACAGAAAAGTGTAAAATTTCACAAACACAAGAGAGAGCAATGTTAAGACTTGTTTCTGCACATTAATGAAGTTAAAGGCTGAGAAATTAACAAACCTCAGAGCAATCTTGATCTTGATATCCTAAAGTATTTTGATAGGCAGAGTTTCATGAGGTCACATATCTCACAATTGGCTATTTTTGTGTATGTCCAAGAACAGATTACACCATTCAGCCCCACCTTACCTTTTCTAGAAATATTTATTTCTACATAAATACATTTACATCATATTTTGTCTACAGTCAGTGAGAAGCTGTAGGAAAGCTATTAAATCTAGTATATTTTTTGCAGCCATTTGATTCAGTTGTTAGTTTACCTTTTAAAAGGTTTTCACTTTGATACAAACTATAAATGGAGTGAATTTATTTATCAAGTTGATATACCCACCCACCTCACATACAGACTCACTTTAGTCAAAGCATAGTTGAATCGAACTTCTCTTTAGAAACTTGGCATAACTACCAATGAGCTAAAGAAGTACACTAGACAGATTGTGAGTTGTGCAGCTCTCTGGATTCAGTTCACAAAGAGGAAGAGGGGTCATGGAAACATAAACTGTCTCTAAGTTTTTAAGGCAGCTATATTTTTCCCTGAGTTATACTGGAATTTTAGAGAAAGAATGTTTTCTAAGTTTTTAAAGCTGCTGCATATTTTAAAGACCTGTATGAAATTTTGAAACAGGTTGAGATGCTTTAATGAATGGCAAAGGGTTGTTGTGCACAGGTGAGGCCTGAACTAATCCTTCCCAATCATTTCTGAACTGTGTAGATCCATACGGATTGCATCTTAAACCACATTAACAAGATTTGGATAATGGTATGATTTGGAAAGTTTCAATGATGCTTATCAGAAGGTCCATCTCTTTTCTGCTTATGCTTTCCAATCTATTTCTAGCTGAATTTTTAAGACAAGAGAGAGAGACGAATGCATATTATCTCATCAAGATGGTTACAAAAAAAGAGCAAGATTCAACTTCCAAATCAATTGTATTTTTGTACTGTAATGAAGATAATAATCATCCTAAAGCAATTTTAGAATTCAATTTTTTGTAAATATTTGCTGCATGACTCAGTTCTAGAAATTGAAAGGGTTTGAACAGAATTCACAACATTTAATTTAAAAAATATTAGTCTAGCAGTAGCCATAAAAACTCTTAAAAGATAAGTAAGATTCTATAAAAAAAGGAAATTAATAAATAATGAGGAAAAGAGCAGAATTTGATTACAGCTCTGTCTTTATTGGGAAAGAAGTCCTGAACAATTAAAACAGAGTGAGGAAACAAGTAAATGGGATTTTCTTCTGCATATCCAACACCAAAAAAAAAAAAAAAAGAAGACTGGATGGTTTTCAAGAGTATTCCCCTATAGATTGCATTGCAGTAATCCATACAGGAGGTGACCAAGGCATACGTGACCATAAGGCCTCCATGTCCAAGAAAGGGCACAATTGTTGCACCAGACAAATCTATGCAAAGGCACATATAGCCACAGCTGCCATCTGCTCCTCAAGCATGAACTGCACTGGTTTCCAGTTTTTTTTCTGGGTGCAATTCAAGACACTGGTTATTAACTTTAAGTCCTTTATGGCACATAGCCAAGCTATTGGTGGTTAGTGGTAGTCAGTACTTTGGGGAATATAAGCAGTATAGCAAAAAAATCCTGTAGGGAAGAGGGATACATCCCAAAGGGATCATGCATTTGCTTTTTGGCCAATGACTGCTTTGTGACTCACTGTATAAAAGGGTATCCATTTTGTGAGAGTACCCTTGGCATATTTTCAGTGTTCTGAGTTTGGTGATCAAAGACAAAAATACAAGCAAGAACAAGAGAAAATGATTTTGGTTCAAATTCCATGTTGTGGTTTTGCAAAGAATTACAGTAAGATGTCATCATGTTGTAATAATGTACATCTATTTCATATTCATCAAACTGAGTCAAGGATTAAAACTCTGAAAGTATCAGTGGAACAGGTGGCAGCAAGGCTGACTGCAAGGGGAAGATTAAACAGCCATAATTGTGACCATGATAATTATATTGAATCTGCCATCTTAACATTTTTACATGGCCCATTCACTGGTGCACAGATGCCCCTGAATGGCAGGTAACTTTGTAAATTAAAACTCAGTTTAGACAAAGGGGGTGAAATCCAGCATTCTATGTCTATTGATATTACAAGTTTTTTTCCCATTTGTCTCTTTGTATGCAGCCCTTTATTTCATCCAGAGAACATTTTAAAACCCTGGAAGAGTAATGAGTCGGTAATCTGAAAATACTACCACAATAATTAGGCAAGTCTGCTGCTGCAAAATTTTCTTCATTAAACAAGACTTTCTTTGCTTTTTTTACTTCCACTAATAAACACTATTGAATATATCCTAATTATCTGGTCAGTTAGAATTTAATTATTTTAATTAGATTAATCATAAACTGCAATGCTGAAGTTTAAGAAAGATGTTTTCAGCTAATTATCAAATTAATTGATGGCTTCTGCAAGGTTTGCATAAGAAGTGCAACACAAACATTAACATTCTTAAGAAGTAAACCTGGAGTTTGTTGCTTAGGTCATGACATCTTACGTCCTCTTCTGTTAGGGAAATCTAATAAATTAATTTCAGTTCAACCCAAATCATTAGCCAGATTTGGCCTTCATAAATATCTGGACATTCAAGCATGATTTCCCTTTCCATATCATTTGCATTTGCCATATCTAATATATTGTACATTTCTGCTGCCATTGTATGATTTCCAAGGGGTATTATGGATACCAGTTCAAAATTAAACATGAAGCTTTTTCAGCAGTGCAAGTATTGTGCAACAGTAGTAATGTCCCAATCTACAGCATTGGGATATAAGATTAGCAAAAATAGCATTTATTTTTCCCATTGTAATTATAAATCATGGAATAAGATATTGCATAATTGAAAAAGATTAAGAAAAAAGAGAAGATCATGTTGCAAAGTGAAGCTCTATAAAAAGGTAGTCTGAGATATTTGTGAAGGTGAAGTTTTTTCAAAAATGGAAAATGATTTGTTACAAGAACCCACAGAAAATTCTGTTAACCATGCTTTATTTACATACATAGTTTTGTATAATAGTAGAATAACAGAATAACAGAGTTGGAAGGAATCTTGGAGATCTTCTATCTAGTCCAACCCTCTGCACAAGCAGAAGACCCTATACCATTTCACAGAATCTCTTCTTAAAAACCTCAGCTGATTCTGAAGGCAATCAGTTTCACTGATTAATTGTTCTAACTGTCAGGAAATTTCTCCTTATTTCTAGTTTGGTTCTCTGCTTGAGAGGATGCATGAGGGTTCAGCAGTTAAAGATACTGAGCTTATCAGCTGAAAAGGTGACAGCCTGGTTCAAGACCAATGGGTGAGTTCCTGTTGCTGTCACAGTTCCTGCCCACCTAGCAATTTGTAAGGATGCAAATTTGAGTAGATAAATAGGTACTACTTTGGTGGCAAGGTCACAGTATCCTGTGTGCCTTTAGTGTATAACCATGCTGGCTACATGACCATGGAAAATTTCTTTGGACAGCACTGCTCCCTACACTATGCCCTACAGTCGGACACAACTGGACAGGGAAACATTACTTTTACCTCTCTCCTTGATTAATTTCCATCCATTGTTTCTTGTTCTGCCTTCAGGTGCTTTGGAGGATAGTTTGATCCCCTCTTCTTTGTAGTAACCTCTTAGATATTGGAACACTGGTATCATGTCACTCCTATCCTTCTTTTCATTAAACTATACATATCCAATTCCTGCAATTGTTCTTCATATTGCAGGAATTGGATATGTATAGTTTCCAGTTTCCTCATCATTGTTGTTGCTCTTCTCTGTATTCTTTTCTGCACTCTTTCTAGAGTCTCAACATCTATTTTATATTGTGGTGACCAAAACTGGATGCAATATTCCAAGTGTGATCTTACCAAGGCATTATAAAATGGTACTAACATTTCAAGTGATCTTGATCTGAAGAACTTCTTAATCTATAAATTCTACAATTTGGGAATTGCCCAAATTGCCAGGAGGAGATAGTATGCAAACCTGCAAGTGTCTTGGTATTTGACTATCTTTAATGATTTTAACATGTTTACTAGTAAGATTTACAAGGCCTTTTTGATATATTCAGTCAATTTGTCTATAAACTTCCTAAGAATGGGAGATGATTAAGGGGCGCTTCTATATATAGGGCCTGCAAATAACCCATTCTCCTCAGGGGTGTAAACTCCACAGCAGCATAGCAGCACTTTGGAACCTGACACATTGATTAAAACGCTATTGGGATTTTTCATATGTCTTTTGCTGTTGTGGGTTAATTGGCAATACTAAAGCCTTTGCCTGGTTTTGTTCTTATGTGATGGAATGGCAGTTTTTAAGTCCAAACAAAATTGGTCTATAATCTCTCCTGTTTTGACAGTGATGATGGCAATATGGTCATCTGTCAGTGTTCTCCTCATCTTTAAGTGTCTGCAGTGAACTTTTGCTTCAAGGTACAATTGCCTGACAGAGCCAATTATCAGTGTTCAAGAAAAATAGAGGAGCAAGAAATCCTCCTCTGTCTTTTGACACTCTCCCTAATTTTCCGTTCTGCTGCATCTGTTAATGTCTGTAATAAAGACCTTAACTCTCCAACATAAATAAAAGACCTCTCTGAATAATGTCTTTATCATATCCAAGGAAGTTTACACCACATCGCATGTCAGATCCCAACACCCAAATTGCAAGCTAATTTAAACTATGAATGTTTAAATGATTGATAACCTAGATTCAACTAGATTTGAAAAACACTGTTATAATAATCAGCTGGTAAAATGGTTCCTTTCTCCCCCTTCATTATCACCTGTAAAAGAGCCACAGAAAAAAGTGAAAAATATCTCAGAAAATGAAAAATGAATTCACTCTTTATGAACTTTATCTTAAGCTTCTCAGCAGGGCTTGTAATTACACAGTATATATGATTTTAATTTAGGTTGAATTACATGGCTGCATGATGATAAGATTGGCAATGCAAGCAATCCATTCTCAAATTGCTTGCATTGGGTAGTTCTGCAGTAATCTTGAGTCACTGTGAATTAGAAGACGCTACTTTGATATTATTATTCAGTAGTTAAGTCTGTTTCCAATATCGGCCCCAAATGTTCCGTTAGCTGAGATACAAGATGAAATGGCACCATTTTCTACAGTATGTAAAAAGTCAAAGAGACTTTGGTTTTCTTCTTCAACATTTAAGATGAGAATTCTTTCCTGACCATTGAAGAGCATTAAGCAGGCTTAATGTTCACATAGTTCTGCTTTGCTGTATTTTACTGCTGCTTTACAGCATCTGCTGTTTGCAGTTTCTGTTTACAAAATTAGGAATCTTACTTTTTGGACAATCTTTGTACTTTCAGCATCTTTTGCTTCTATAAACATGTTCATAGTGTGTGGAGGGCATGGGCCAAAGCACAAAAAATTATAAATCAACTGATGTATTTAATCAGGAATGCCAAGGTCAGGGCTTCTTTGTACAAAACTTAATTATGTTTTATTCTGTCTTCTTAATGGTGTAATCTTATTCTTTATAAAAGTAAGATAATGTAAGAAAAATCCTACCATTCAATTAGTGGGTTGTTGCTAAGATATTTATATTGCTAAATTTCTCTGATCATTTTTCAGAAATCTTATCCTTTGCATCACTTTCCTATCTCTATGCATGTCTTCACTGAAGCTGTTTAGGGCTGGGAAGAATGAAGAAAGGGAAGAGATTTACCTCTTCAGTAAAATGGTTATTGCAACAAGAGAGAAAAAGGCATTTGTATTCTGGGGGAGTGGTAAATCCACTTCTGTAATATATCAATGCAGGTTTTCACAGCCAACTTCAACCCAATGGTAATAATCTGGCATGCTGATGTTTCACCAGCAACTGTGGCTATCAACCAAAGTGATCTGCTCTGGAGCACACTTTTGAGAACTAGTTTCTAATTCTTGCCAGAATTCTAGAAAGCTACTGTATTTTCCGGCATATAAGATGATTTTCTAAAGCATGCAAATCTTCTCTGAAGTAGGGGATCGTCTTATACGCCAAGTCGTCTTATACGCTGGAAAATACGGTAGTTTCTAATTGGTTCTGAAAGTCAGTTGGAGTAGTGATAAGGGCATTGGGCTAGAATACCATGAGATCTGCTCCTGCCTTAGGTACAAAGCCAGATTGATGAACTTGACCCAGTCCCTCTCTCAACTCTAGGAATGAGGTAATGGCAAACCATTTCCAAAATTTTTCCAAGAAAACTTCAGAGACTAATCCACAAGTCATCAGGAGTCAACAGTGACTCAAAGGAAGGAAGGAAGGAGGGAAGGACGGAGGGAGGGAGGATTCTTTATCCAAGTGAATTTTGATCTATCTGTCTTTGAAACATGCTTCTGCTTATTATTTTTTCATATGAAACTGCTATAGAGTCTACATGTAATTGGTTACTCAAGGTGTAGCATAAAGATGAAACAGGGTTTTCTTAACTTTTAGATTCTTTTTTCTTTTTGTTAAAATTGTTGGGATGTTTATAAATCTCAGTAGATTTTTGATGCAGTCATGCATGATGATTTGACATGACTGCTAGTTTTGTGGGCCTTTAAATGAAATCATATGTCTGTTATATAACAGCACATGATAAACTACTGTTGATTTTTAGGTCATCCTAGCTGGCAATATTTCTCATATTCTTTTATTTGTGAGTAATACTATATTTTTTTTTTATTGAGTAATACTATATTTTATAGTTCCAATATATAACTATCTACAGTTGCAAAGTATGTGATGAAGTTCTAATGATGAAAATGGTCTTCTCTTATCCTTAGGTGATTGAATCATTTCTTGGATTTTTCTTGTTGGTTTGTAGAGACTTTTATTTTTGTGTTTCCCAGTAATTATCCAATTTAGTCTGTAATCTTACCAGTATAAAAAAGAAGCCTATTTTCTACTGGGAGTATTTTATAGATAAGGTTAAATTACATTAGATTACATGGGAGAGGAAAATATTTTTTTAAATTGCTGGACAGTTGTTGGATATCACTATGGACAAACCATTAGCTTGTAAAGTGATATCAAGTTATCTCAACTTATCTGATTATCTTTCAGGCTTATAAATATGTCTAGCATGGCCAATGAGTATTTTAATGATGCTTCTTGTCTGGCAGGAATGATGGTTAAACTTTAATTACACTCCCTGTATATTGATTTTTGATGTACCTTATGTCCTAGTTGATGGGTTATTTTAATTTTTCAATTTATTTATAAGCAATTTATTGAAATTCAGCTATTCCTAATTAAAGATATATTTTTATCAATCATTTTGGATGCAACTTTTCCAGACTTTTGGATGAATCTTTAGTAAGTATATTCATGTGGTAGTTAATTTTGAGTGAAAAGAGTGTGAATATTGTTAATTGGAACTGAATTCTTTAAGTAGTGTGGATTTATCATCATTGATGTTCTAAATCTCCTTGATCCTCATCAATTTTCCAGAATAAATATCCTGCAACTTTAAAAATTAAAAAAAAAAGTCATTTCCTACTTCTGATCTTTCTCAAAGTTTCACAGCAATTAGCCAAGATTATTATCTCAGTCAAAGACCTGTCCAGCATGATGAAGTAACTTGCTGTAGATTTATTAAAAAAAAAATCAACTGGCAGAAATCTGACTAATTTCTACAGCTAAAATTTCAATAACAGAAAAATATTTGTTTGTTTCTAAAATTTATAAGGCTATCTAATTCCATGACTACAAGAGATAAACAAATCTGAAAAGAGACAAAAAATGACCAGAAGAGTCAACCTTCCCGTTCATTTTCCATCCTAGAGGAAAATCCTATGAGAGGTTCCTATCTACCTCAATTATCTAACTCAAGGCCTGTGGAACAATAATATTTTAAATAACCTTTTCAATCAAGATGGCGTAGGAATCATAATAATCTCTGGGAGAATGTTGTTCCAGAGAGGCAAGTGCTGTCTGGGTCCCATCAGATGATATTACTGGCATACAATATGTCAGCTCTGTTCATTCAAATAGAATGGGCAGAAACTAATTGTCCATCATACAGCCATGACCTATGCCATACATGGCTTTATAAGTAATAATCCTTGAATTGCTTTTAACTGGCAACCAGGGCAACTCACAAAGCAGTGGTATTCTATGGGCATCCTACACTAGATGAAGTTTCTGAGAGATACTCAAAGGCAGCTCATTGTAGATTGCATTGATGTAATCCATTTGTGAAGTGACCAGAGCCTTGACTCTCTGAAGAGCTACTTGCTTGAGGAACAGGTGCAACAAGTAGACAAGATGAACCTGGGCAAAGACCTTCCTAGCCACAGTTGCTATCTTCTCTTTTAGTTTAGGAAAACCTCAGATCATTCACTAGTTCCTAATAAAGAAGTGTTGCTTTATTCAGGATTAGAAGTGGAAATTGTCTGAAATTGGGTGGCCACATACCCACAATCAATTAGGATTGAGTCTGAGTTTTTACCTTCCCATTCCAATCCTCCTAGCCTACAGATACTGGGACAAGATTTTGACAGCATCATTTGATCAGCTGGGGGTTGAGTTATACAGCTGGATGTATTGATGATTCCTGACTGCAAAATGATGAATGAGCTCTCTGAGGCCTGGTGAAGATGTTAAGCAGAAGTGGTAAGAGCCTCAAGCCATGACATATCCACACATCAGAGATTTTGGGTTAGATTTTTTCTCTCCCCTACATATATTTATGTATTTTTGTTTGCTTATCATATTTTTAATCAGCTTGTTAAAGAGAGTTGTAATGGCCCATTCATAAGCAATATAATAATAAATTCACAGTAAAGCAGTAATAATCAGCAATAGAATTCACAAATAATAGATTCTAAGTCTATACAAGACTACAAGATAAGTTTTAAGCAGCCTAAACGGAAGATACAATTATCTATACAACCTTAAGTACAATTCAATAGATTTTTCAGATTTTGTATAAATATATTTAGATGATTGTTTATTGAATTTCTAGGCTGCTTAAATATAAAATTATTCTAGGCAGCTTCGCAAATACATGCACACACACACACACACACACACAACATATAGACACATTAACATATAAAACCATCATACTACCACATCATTCCTAACCCAAAGAGTCCCATCCAAACATCCTATCTCAAACCTAGGGGAAAAACCCTTAAGGTGGGGGTTATAAAAATCTTTAGGAATTCTATTCCAAACAAGAGAATTGTGCTTTCTGACACTATGGGAAAGTACAGGATGACCAAATAGTACGGAAGATAGGTGTTCCCTCAAATAATCAGGACCTATATCATGTAAAGTAACACATAGCACCTTGAATTGCAACAATCAGTGCAGTTCATGCAGCAGGAGAGATACAGTATGTGGGGATAGGAAGGTTTACCTGTCACTGCTTGTGCTGCCTCATTCTGGACCAACTGCAAATTTAAAATGGTTTTTAAGGGAAGTCCCATGTACAGTGCATTATAGTCATTCACCCATGAGGTAACCAAGGCATGCATGTCCTCTCAGGATCAGGAAGGCTTCTTGATCCAGAAAGTGCAACTGGTATATAGGAGCTGAGGATCTATGAATACTCCTGGAGGCACTCCATAAATCAGAAGCTTCAGGCTCAACCTTACTTTCCCAACATTGACTGGAACTGCCATGGAGAAAGCAGGAGAACACCATAACACTATGCGCCCAGTCCTGGTCCAAGCACCTGGGAGAACACCATGATCAATGGCATCAAAAGCCTCTGAGAAACTAAGGAAGACCAGTATGGTTGCACCATCCCCATCCCAGTTCTGCCATTTGTTCATTAAGCATCAAAAGAGCTGAAACCTGATTGGAAAGTGTCAGGATTAGAATAAATAATATTGTAATATTTATATTTATTATAATAATTATGATTGTAATAACTATTTTGCAATAAACCACTTGAATAATAATAGCAAATGTTCTTCAAGTAAATGCTAGATAAAAATGTAGCACTTTTATTTCTGATAACTGATCGGTTGATTTTACATGAAAAAATAAAAAAAAAACAGATTTTATTCCTGTATAGAAAGGACTCCTTTCAAAATTCCTGTTAAAAATCTTTTTTGATATTGCTTACAAAAATCAGAAATGTGGATAAAAAAAAGGTATTCTGAAATGTTGTGAGCATGTGAGCACTCTCACAAAATAGTTGTCAGATTTTTTTAACTATGTTCTATGCACTGCTGTAATGATTTTTACAATAAAACAAAAATAACCAGGGAAGTCAACAGGAACAATACAGTAAACAAAACACACAGTGCCATTCCAGTTATTTCCTGAAAGCTCTGTGGAAAAGCTCTACTTTAACCAATTTTCACAAAACTAGCCAAGTATAAACCCACAAAACAGGTTAATATTAAGAAATGCTGTTCTGGGGCCCAGCCTTTCTCAGCTCATCACAGCAAGGATGCATTGATCAGTTCTAGTTAGAGAAGTTAACAGGAAGTTATTTGGGAAGTAAGCTGTATAGAGCTTTATAGGTTAAAACCGGAATTTGAATTGCCCTCTGACCCCTGTAGGGGGTCACATAATATTTATTTACTAGAAGTCAAGAAATACTGCAATAATAAAAAAAAAGAATGATCTCAGCCTCACTTCCTCCTTCTGGATGCTGCCGTTTCCCAGGCCAAATTATTTTTTTGCTTTTCTGAGCAGGTTGGAATAATACTTACTAATCTTTACTAAGAAAAGATTAGGTTACAATTGGCTATCTTTCTTATTTTCTAGGCTTTTGGAGGCAGCCTTCGGAATACTGTTGATGTTGGAAGGTTTTTTTTAAAATAGCCAGTCAGCTTTTCATTTAAAATGAAATGAATTATTTAAAAAACCTGGGTGGTAAACAGCAAAGAAGATCCCATTCATCCCCACAGAAAACACATTGGAAAGTAAGAGTTCAAGTAGATAACTTTTGGGGCAGGCATTATTTCCAAGGCAATCCTGTCTCCCTAAATTATTTTGAGGCTAAAATAGGGAAAGATGTAAATATAATGAATACCTAAATGACTGATTTAATAATTACGTATTTTTCTCAGTTTGATTTTGAGTAGACAATCCTGATCACATCTGAATGAGATATTTTCAGGACATATAGTAATTTATATCTTAGTGGATAAATAAACTGCATGAATGCCCACGTGAGCAAAGAGATTTCTGTCAGTTGCTTGAACAGAGTTGACTAACCTCATCTTAAGAAATACAGCCTTCTTTATTATCAGCTATCACAAAGGGGGGCACTTGTAAAAGAATACTGCAGAATTTTCAAGAGGCCTATAAATGTTCATTTTATGTGTAGTGGAGAAGTTCTCTTTGAATTATGAAGAGAATCTATAAAACTTCAAGGGAGTGAAATAAAGACCTTGGCATGAAATGTTACCCATTCGTGTAGGAAAAAAAATACAACTTCAAGAACTGGAAATACGTTGAACATAAACAATCTGCTAATATACTTAATTTAATTCTGAATTGCTTTTCCTGCTAGAGATGCTTAATTACAGTGCAGGGTGAAACACTTTATCATACAGCAATGCACTAGTACTGCTGTGTATAGCTGCAGACAAATCAAATAGACATCTGGGAATAATCCTAGAAAATGATTTTGAGATGAATGGATATGCAAATTTTTTAAATTGAAATTAAATTGAAAACAATATTAGGAAGAAGTCTGGAGTGCCTTTCTTCTGTATTGCTGCTAAAAAACCCAATATGGAATCACTATTGATTTGAGGGAGCCTTTGCATTTCTCTTTATAACACTAATTCAAGCACATATAACACAATCATGCCAAGGAAAAAGGTTCTGGCCCATCTTATTCCCTGATATCTAGCCTTTTGGGAACAATGGACTTTTTATTTTATTTGAAAGAGTATTAATTTATATTATTTCTGATGTCCTGAGGCATAGCCTGGACTCAAATTTATAACTGAAGTGCAAAGGTGAGAAATTGCTGGTCTTTCACTGACATGAAGTTGCTTGACAGAATTTACAGCCTCACTTTAAAAGCAGAAATAGGGAGTGAACCGCCTGCATAGCGACTGTGGTCTAGCAGCCTCATGCTTTCATAGAGAGGAAAATATAGAGGAAGGATGCCACTTTTCAGTTCCTCCTAGAAGAGCCCAATGTTATACTTTGATCTTCTTGAACTGCAAAAATGGCAACTTATCCCCTGTGTAAGAGGATCCATTAACCTTGTCTCTGAGTTCTGTTACCAATGACAGATTTGCTGGACGCATTTTTGTGGGTTTAAAAGCAGTGCTAAAACTAACATATGAAAGGCAGGTGGTGGTACATTGAGATGGAAAAAGATAAGGGAGGGGTGAAAGCAGGAGGGCTTTAAGTTCAGTTGCTAGGGAAACTGCTCCTTTTTACTGTGTTCAAAGTCCCAGCCCAGCTAGACAAGCTTTAGATGTTTCCTTACAGAATGCCATCAGCTATATGTTATTTTTCTATATAACATTAGTTACTTTCTTTCAGTGATGAAGTAAGGGCACTTGCCACATAGGTTTCTGCTGATGCTTAGATTTTTACTTAGTGCTTATCCTAAGAAGCACTAATTTGTAATTTGGCTATTAAATCCTTTTTAATCTGCAAATGTTCATTATGCTATGAATTTGTGTTTTTGAGTGTATTTCCTTTTCCCTATTAAATACTTATCTCATTAGTAGGAACATAATTTCTTAAACTTTATTATTACTCTGTGTATTTTACATTTTGAAGGATATGCCATTCAGTTTGGAGAACCTTTTGATAAATATTATAGTATTCAATGTTTTATTGAATTTTGAGTTTTATTATTTTATTGTTAACAAAGGCTTGCATATCAGTAATGAAAAATATCGAAAGTGAAAGAGATTCAGAATTAAAATAAATGAAGGCAACTGTGAAGTGTTATTTGCTCAATAACCAACACATACTGTAGTGAAATAAGAGTCAAGAAAATATAAATAAAATATGACTGAAATTTATATTATAAGCTGAAAAAATTTTTATATTCCTGTAAAGCCCTATCAACCTATACAATGAACAGAATCTAAAAATCTATTTAAACTATGAGACTAAACTTTTAAAGCCTCTGAGTCTCGAACAGCAGGAGGAATAAATTATTCTAGCATATTTGAACTCACATTTATGCAATAATATAAGTACTAAAATATGGTGCACAAAGTTTAAAATTTATTCTAATGATAACTAATAAACATTAATATTAACCATAGATTATATACTGTTGCAATTAGTCAAGCAGATATTCTCATTTGAAATCTACAAGCAATTTGGCAGTATTTGCCCATATTCAGATTAACGCTATTGTTTCTATCAGACAAAAGATACCAGAGATAAAATTAGTCTGAATGGCACGGATAATTTATTTACAAAGATAGATAATGTGCACAAATATACTGATACAAGGAAGGTATCTGATAGGAAATAGTTTATTAGTACAGTGAGCAATATTCAGTTATATAATGTATAATAATTTTGTCTTGAGAGGAGAAGGCTAGGTAATGGTGGTAGCACTCCTCATATAGCAGAAATATTACATTCTGAGAGAATATAATACAAGTAAGTAAATTAAAGATCTGATCCATCACATTCAAGAGTGGAGGCATGGATAATAGATTTGAATTTACAAGGAGGCAATTCCAGCTGAATGCTAGGAGAAAAATTCTAAGGCTAAAACTAATTCAACTGATCAGAGAAATGACAGAATTCCTTTATTAGATGTGTTCTAATGGAGGCTAGATAGCCTCCTATCTCAGATGCTTTCAATTGGATCTCTTGAATGAGTTGAGTTTAACTTTTATTCTAACTCCACTGGAAGAGTCAAATTTATAATTTAAAACATTTTTAACTGAAAGCCTTATTGATATTATGTAATTTTTTTTTATCCCATTCCATTCCTCCCACTTTTAAAAACATTTATTTAAGAAAATGGACTTTAATTTTCCAATATTTGGCAACAACATTGAATATCCATTTATTTTCTTGTGTTGCAACAGTTACTTTCAGGAATATAAGCAATAAATGTACAGCTAGATTGATTACCATAAATTATTAAGTAATTTTCTCAATTTATTTAAAATATTTGATTAAAAATAACTGTGGAAATAAACAACACCATTTAGAAAGGATTTGATTGATATGGTGAATAATTATTCAGAGTAGATCTATGTGAAGCTTCAAAAGCCGAATGGCTCCAGTGAAGAATTGAATAAATAACCCTCAACGCTGCTATGCAAAACAGCATTCTTCTAAGACAGTTTTGGCACTAATAACAGTTGGCTGACAGTCATGGTATTAGAATTGTTGCTGATGTTTTACATCATTCAAGTTCACCCCCAAGAAAGATCCATCTTCTTAAATTTGTTGGAAATCAGAGCTATAAATTCCAAAATTCTGATAGCATGCCCAAAAACCAACCAACCAAATGAACAAAGAAGAATGATTACTTAAAATTTTGGAAGATGCAAAATGTCAGAAGACAACATATCCTTCAATTGTCCTAAAGATTAATGTGTGATGTGTTGATTAGAATATCAGGCTAGGATTGTAGCATTCCAGGTTGAAATTTCTTCTGGGTTCTTAGATAACCATTACTATTTATTATGAAAAAGAACTGGCAAAATTGGTGCAATGGCCTTTGGGGTGAGAATATCATGTACATTGCTATGGGCTGCTTTAATGAAAGAGGAATTATAAATAGTTTTAATGAATATGTAATAATTTGTTCTGAAAGTATAGTGACTGCTAGGTAAGAAAGAGCAAAGTGATATGAACCAAAGTGTCAGAAAACTGTAGTAGGAAGGAAATAATCTAGAGATGATTATGAGGACAGTGGAGATGAAAAATTTATAATAGTTCCTGTTTATAATAGATTTA
Organism: Crotalus tigris; assembly: GCF_016545835.1. Classification (NCBI taxonomy): domain Eukaryota; kingdom Metazoa; phylum Chordata; class Lepidosauria; order Squamata; family Viperidae; genus Crotalus; species Crotalus tigris. Next base: position 4,692,094 of record NW_024096823.1, on the reverse strand, counting down.
TAATAGATCCTTTTCAGTCAAGGTTTAGACCTAGACATGGGACAGCAACAATATTGATTACGATGATGAATAACCTTCTTTGAACCTGGATAGAGGGACATCACACCCTTTATCCTTTTGAAAATCTCAACAGCATTTGACATCATTGAATACAGAAAGTTTTTGTATGTTTGCAGGGGCTGGAGATAAGAGCATCATTTTATGTTGATTTTATTCTTGCTGAAATGACCCAAGTGTGCTTTTTCAAAAGGCTTCTTTAGTTTTTGGATAAGAAGAAAAATGTTTTTAAAGAAAAAAAACAACAAAGAAAAGTCCAGTTGCCTTTGAGACAACCATGATGGTGAGAATCTCGATAGAGATTCTTGCTGAAATGAGTAGCAGCAACAATCCTTGGCAAGGAGCTGTCCATGGTAGTTACAATGCAGGATGCCGCAAGTCTCAGCTATCTTCCCAATATCTTTTAACTTCTCTATGAAATTGTTATGAGAAGACTTGCATCAATTTGACTGCAGGGTCTTTATTATGCTGATTAATACTCAGTTATACCTTGCCATTCCAGGTGCGGCTAGAGATGCTGTTTAGAGATACTGTTTATCTGGTTTCTTGATTTTATGAGAAAATGGATGCAAATAAAATGCTCATGTTGAATCCTAACAAGATTTATTTTTCATTCAGAAATATTTCAGGTTCAGTTTATTGTAGTGATAGCTGTGGAAGGGATCACATTCCACCTGAAGGAGAAGGTCCAAGACTTGAGCTCTTTTCTGCAAACTGTCATGGATCTGCCTCCGGCCTTCTCTTTGGACACAAATTTGAAGGAGGAGGATGAGATGGGTTCTGACGCCTCTGGGGAATTGAGTATGGGAGCATGGGGAAACATGGACCAGGGAGCAGAGGGTTCCAACTCAGTAAAGCAATCACCACTGGAATGACTAGACAGGTGGCAGAATGAGCCAGAGCTGAGAAAGCTGCAGCTGCAGCAGGTTAGTCGGGAGGCTTCAGGTAAAGAACAGCAGCTGCTGGTGGTCAGCAAAGATGAGGCCACACTTCTTCCTGATCCAAGGATGCATGAGGCAGAGAGGATACAGTTGCAATATTGATCGGTCAGGCTACCTGCAAGGAGGCAGCCTTGCTCATTATGAAGGGCTGTACTGGTGTTGCCTATTTAATCCCTCCCAAAGAGATGGCATTGCTGGAACAACATGTCCAGTTCCTTGCTTCATGTTTCTTGTGTTTTGCTTCTCAAATTTGCATTTGGACTGACTTTGGACTGCATCTTGTGGCACCATGGGCCTCCTCAAAAACTCCTGTATCATTCCAGTCTTGCTGAGCATGGCAACTGGATCCACTTACAGAATATCTTGGAACTACTGGGGATTAAATAAAGGGGATAAAACCCTTTAAAGTTATTGGGTGTAAGTGTGTGGGGCATCATAGGCACCCACAGATACTATTCTAGGAACAGGTGAGAGGCTGTTGCCAGGGGACCCTTCCATCTTTGTTTGGTGCACCAGTTGCAGCCTTTCTTGAATAAAGAAGCCCTGGAAATGATTACTCATGTCTTATATTACATTGTTAGACTCCTGGAAGACACACTAGATGGAGCTGCCTTTGATTACACTGAATGCAGGGCTAAAAGTGTTTTGATGCTGATTTTTGTTTTTACTCAATGTTAGATGCATGTTGCTGCAGGGTCCAACAATAGGAGCCAGCATTGATGGATTCCAATTCCCCTGATGCCACTTTTCCATTGTGGCACTGTCCTGGTGAAATGTTTCATCATGTTCATCATTGATTGAATTTAGCTTTTTGGGAAAAAAGTCCAAATGTGAATGCAGAAAATGAATCTTCTGTAACATGTACTTAACAAAATAACAAAATAACAGAGTTGGAAGAGACCTTGGAAGTCTTCTAGTCAAGCCCCCTGCTTAAGCAGGTGACCTATACCATTTCAGACAAATAGCTATCCAGTCTCTTCTTAAAAGCCTCCAGTGATAGGCCATCCACAAATTCTAAAAGCAAGCCATTCCATTAGTTAATTGTTCTCACTGTTAAGAAATTTCTCCTTAGTTTTAAGTTACTTCTCTTGATTAGTTTCCATTGTTTCTTTTCTTGCCTTCTGATGCTTTTGAAAATAGGTTTACCCTTCTTCTTTGTGGCAGTCCTTCAAATATTGGAACACTTGCTACCGTGTCACCCCTAGTCCTTTTACCAATTTCTGCAACCATTCTTCATATGTTTTAGCCTCCAGGCCCCTAATCATCTTTGTTGCTCTTCTCTGCATTCTTTCCAGAGTCTCAGCATCTTTTTTGTAATGCAGTGACCAACACTGGATGCATTATTCAAGTATGGTTTTACTAAGGCTTTATAAAGTTGTACTTCATGGTCTTGTATGCTGCAAGAAGTTTATCAACCACCTAAAAGTAGTTTGGTGCTCTGTAATTTCCAAGAAAATTCTCAACAACATCCTTAAATACTTTCCAAGTGATTTTCTCTGGCCCCATTAACAGATCTTTTAACTGCTTGTCATTGATGGTGTATCTGATCTGTGGGACAACAAAAATGTCTTCCTTAATCTTGGTATCAGTTATGTTTGGCAACATCTTTCTCAAATAATAAAAACTTCCATCTTCCTTGTTCATTACTCTTACAAATTTTTTCATCAGTCTGAGTTTTATGTGAAATGGAAGCAAAAATATCTTTGTTGGGCCAATGTGGTTTATGTGCCACATTTTAATGTCCTGGAATCAAATTCTTTCAGAGTGACTTTTTCTTTTTAATGTAATGTGACTCTGTTGCATGGCTGTCCAACTACACATGTTGCAACAGTTCTTGGTACATCCAAGCAGGAGAGCCACTATTTTTAGATCTCCACAGATATAACAGTTGTACTTGGTGTACTGGATGTGCTTCAACAACATTTTCATGTTTTCATATGTTTCTTTCACGTGTGCAGCAAAGCCAGCAGGAACTGAAGGTATAAATTGCCATTGTGTAAAAACAGAATATTTCTGTAAAATGGTATATAATAGACTAAATTACAGATTATTTTTGTGATTAGCAGTCAAAAATATGTAAGATACTCCCAATGGGGTTCAGAAAGCAAAATCAATTGTTGTCCAGTGTATTTATTTGCTGCACTGGTTACAAATAGGTTTCTGAACATATTAGTTTTAATATATAAAGTTCTACATGGTGTAGCTCAGGTTACCTTAGGGACTGTTTCCTCCAATTCTGTGCAGATATTTATGGTGGGCATACTTCTTTCTTGCAGAGGCAAGGGCAAAGTTGATCTAAAGGAGGCCCTATTTTTTCTTGTCCTTAAGAGCCCCATCATTCTAAAATATCTTGCCTTTGTCTCTGTCACTATGGGCTTTTGGCAAGGTGGTTAAACTTTAAGTCCATTTTGGATGTTAATGGTGAAATTGGGTTCATGGTATTAGTTGAGATTATATGGAAATTGGAGTTTGGATGTGACTTTATATATGATTTATCACTTGATTTTATAGTATTTTATATTTATATTTCCTGAGAATCTTAGGATAATATATATAAATATGTATAAATATGCTATATAAAAACAAAAAAAATAAATAATAGCTACATAGACACAATGAAACAAAAACAGAGACTTGGTGGGTTACATGACTAATAAAATCTTCATGAAGGAGCACAAGTGTAAGAGGTTTTTTTTTCCCCAAAATTGTACACACCACAGTGCTGTAAAGTGAAACAGAAATAAATAAGCAGCAAAGGTAAGACCTGTTTATTGCTGAGATTCCTATATAAACAAGTTTTTTCAGAACTTGTCAATTTAAAGTTCATAAATATCAGCTAATACATTATAATGATAGGAAGGTCACCAGAACCATTAAAGTCATTTTTGCACAAAGCAAAGAATAGCATACACAACTCCTCTTCCTCCTCCTTCTCTCACCACATCTATTCCTTTCTTTTACATGGAACTTAACAAAAAAGGATATCTGTTTTTTATGTCTTTCGAAGAAAACTCTTTTCTATTTTTCAAAGTAAGTCTTTTGCTTATTTTGGCTAAAGATCTCAGCTCTGTTAAATCAACTGCAAGGCAGATTTATAGCTGGTTTCATATTTTCTTTTAGATTATCCTTTGTGCTTTTTGCTTTCAGCTTTGAATATTCTCACTTTTCCAGATATATATAGCCTTTATCTGCTGCCCATACTATTTCTCTGTTTGTTAGTTTCAAGACCTGCTGTGCCTCTGAACCTTTTTCAGAATGCTATTAGGTTTACTTTGCCTTGGCCTAAGGATCCACTGAGTTTGAAAAATTGACTCACTTAGGAATTTCCACCAGGAAGCTATCTGAAGCCAAAGAAAGAAAGAAAATAAAAATGTATGTAGAGATCCCATATCCTAATGACAGCTGAATCTATTATATATCTGCTTGAGAAGCCAGAGCAAAGTTATTTTTCTTTTTGTCCCTTTGTCAATTTGTGTATAGCTACTGACATTTACTTTACATGGATTCAAGTTTTAATAGCATTTAGAATACACTGTGAAGGGTGTTTATAATGCTCATTCACAGACACACATGCTGTTATCTAGATATAAATTTCATACAATTAAATGGAAAACTATTCTAAAGTAATTTGATGTCACATAACAAATAATGCTTTCAAAATTTAGCATTAAAAATTAGTGCATTTTAAAAGAAAATAGTATAATGATTTTAATGTTTAATCTAATACCTCAATATTATCTGCATACTTTCACAGATGGCAAATTATGCATATTTTGATATGATCATTCAGTTTGGAAATGTAAAATGGATGCATTCATTTTCTTTTGAATAAATAAGAATTGATAATATGACAGTAAGTAATTGCAGTTAGTGATTTGAGTTTCTAAGTCACTACATCTGATGGCATGTCTTACCAGAATTTTTTAAATACTTAAGTTAAAAATTAAACTTTTCCCTGAATTGCATATACCTTAGTGGTCTGGTTCATTTTAAATTTATTTGTGTGCTTATGTTTTTTTTTCATGTTTGGTTTAATATACTGTGTGTATTTAGCCATTGTGGTTTATAAGCCATCGTTCATAGCCTAGATTCCTAATTATAGTTTAAAATAGTGGCTTAGTATAATTTGTGAACTTATTTTAAAGCAGTTCAATTTTAAAATAATGATCAGAATTTCCTAATTCTGTGAACTGTAGAATGAGATTTAGAACTCATGTAAATTAAGTGTTTTATAATGCAAATCTTCAAATGAATAAAGTAAAATAAGTATCTAGACCAAGACAAAGTATAAACAAGTTTTAGCCTCCAGGGGGAGTTGATAACAATGAAGAAAGCTTATTTATCTTGCTGGATGATGCACTCAGCCAAGTTCATTTTCCAAGAAGAAAGAGAATTGAGATTCTGCATTCTTGTCATGTCAAGATAGTGGCCCTGTTTAGCTTGGTACCAATCTTATATTGGTATGTAATATAATGACCACAGAAAATAAGCTAGGCAGAGAGAAAAAGAGCCTTCACCCCAAAGTCACCTAGTGAACTAAATAGTTGAGTAAGGACCTGGACCTAAATCTGGCCAATCCAATCGAAGTCCAACAACTTAATCAATTGTCTTTATTTATTTATTAGATTTGGACCCACCAAACTGACACAACTTTATTAATTTGAATAAAAGTAGAAATATTTGTGTTTTACTTTATATTAATTTTATAAGCTGCTGTTACTTTTAACATACTATTTTTTTTCATTGATTTCATCTACTTTGGAAGCCATTTTTGGAGAGTGCAGTTCACTTTCCCATGGTAGCTCTGCAGAATCTAAATGATACCTACAAATATTGGAGGTAGGGAGTATTTATTCTGAACAAACATGCCATATATTTTTCCAGTAGTTTAAAATGTTTAATGGTATATTTTTGAACATAAGCATAACAGAAAGAGTAAACTAGAATTTATGAATGCAGTGCAAGAGGAGGAAGAGATAAGAGTGATCAGAAAAACTGGTGTGTTCTGATTGTGTGCATGGCTGTAAAGATTAAAACTTCTTCTCCTTGCCAGTTCTTCATTTAAAGCAGGCATATCAAACTTGCGATTTCACGTGACATCGTGTAACGTATCACAATTTTTTCCCCATTGCCGCCAATGGGGTGGGCGCGGTTTCGGCGTGACACATCCAGCCTGCAGGCCGGCAGTTTGACATGCCTGATTTAAAGGGTGCATCATAAAATCTTCCTCTTTTTGTGCTACAACATGATCTAGTGGTTGTTTTCTACTGAAAAGTACAGACTGTAGTAAGAATATGCATATGCATAATCAGATTCTGGGGAACAAACTCCCTGAGTGAGTGAACAGGAAGAATAAGCAGGAGTTATCCAAGGCTTTTCAATAGGGCAATTAAAGGTAGAAGCCCTAATGAATTTTTCTTGTAGGTCAACAATGTGACTTGGCTAACCTAAGGGCCTGAGAAAGGAACAAGAAGAGATATTTTTTTTCTAGTTGGGATGCCTTAAGAAACAAAAGTGAAGATTAAATGGGCTCAGCAGCTGTAACTTGAACTGAGTAAAGGACTAGACTCAGCTGCCTGAACTCCAAGTCTAGAATATTCATAGTAAATGTGTCTTGTTATAGGATACTTTTTAAAAAAAATATAGCATAATTATAACCAATGTTGTTAACATAAAAAAGAATGACATTGCAGAAATCTTTATAAATATTGACAAAAACAGAAGGTAAATTCCTTTGTAAATAGTATTATTTTAAATTTAAGTAGAATGAGAAGAGAAGCATATCAGTATCATCTGATTTTTTTCTTCTAGATAGCCCTTTATTTGTGTGAAGATATTCTGAACTTCAACATACAATATTTATTTTTCAGTAGAAACGGATTACAGAGAATATTAAAAAATAAAAATGGCACCAAAGTCCACTTAAGGCTTTGCTAATGTTGTCTTATAAACCCTCTGAAATTAATTCTCAAGCAAATAGGGTTTTTAAAAATTGAGATATGCAGAAGTTGGAGAAACATTGTGGTACTCAGCTGCAAAATGAACATTTCTGCCTATATTTGATAAAGTTCTTAGCCTCTTCTGCCAACAATCATTCAAAAGAAACTTAATATTTATATAAAGTGGCACTGGTCTAAGTAATCTAATGCTTAATATTTAATATAGTGACTTTATCTTGACTTAGAAAATGAAATTAAATACCAAGGTACAGACAGTGCCAGGAAATCTGTTTGCAGATACAAAGTGCAAGTGAAAAGCTAATATATTTTGAAGGAGCAGTATTTAGGTATGAAATAATAGGCTACATCTTCCAATTGCCTGGTTGTGATTTATGTCTAAAAGCCTAATTGCATCTGTATACAATAACTTTCCAATGTTTTCTTTTTCTTCCTATAACATTTTTTATAAGTATGCATAAAATGTGTCTTTTCTGCATGCTTTCAACCAATACGGTCCCGAGCTTTCTTTTGCCAATTGGGCCACAATACTTGCTGATGTCATTGATCCTTCTTGTTTTAGGTCTCTTTCATGGATGCTTTTTATCAAGTGGCATTTCATTCTATAACTGCCTTGGTCCACTTGCCATCAGTTCTTCTTGCTATGTAACCAGCCCATTTCCATTTCAATTCTTTTACTCTCTTGATGATATTGTATACTTTCCTTTGTTCTCTAATCCATATGCAGGTCTTTCTATCCTGTCTGTAATTCCAAGCAAGTACTGTATTTCCATGGCTCTTTGCACCACTTGTAGCTTTTGTATCGATTGTGAGGTTAGTGTCCATGTTTCACTGGCATATGTTAGAGCAGGTAGCACAAATTGAATGAAAACTTTTTTCTTCAGGCATAGGGGGAGATTGTTCTTGAAAATTATGCTTAGCTTGCCGAATGCCTGCCAACGTCATTTAACATGCCATAGGGTCCCCTTCACTTACCTTTTGAAGAGATGTGGTGCCTTCTGCAGTGGTAGAATGGATCACCTCCTTGTGCAGCCCTGTGGCACACTTCTGGAAGCAGCTACCATGTTCCCAGTAGCTGCATTGAATTCTGGTAGCTGAGAACATGACAGAATAACAAAGTTGAAAGGATTTTCTAGTCCAACCCCTTGCTCAAGCAGGAGACCCTATACATTTCAGGCAAATGGTTGTCCAATCTTTTCTTAAAAAGCATCAGTGATGGAGCACTCACAACTGCTGAAGGCAAGCCTTTAGGGCTGCTTCCAGAATAGCACTATGTTGCTCAACTACATGACTGTTCAGCTGATCTGTACAGCACTGCTGAAAGCTCTGAAAGCAGCTGCCATGTTCCCAACTACCAGAATTCAATGTGGTTGTGCAATGAAGTTCCATCTTCCGTTTCTATGCTGCGGAAGGCTCCAGAGCTCTTCAAAAGGAAAGCCAGAGAAAGTTGTGGAGTCTGGTGGGGTGGGAATCAAGTCTAGGGGATCTGAGAGAAGGAGGGGTAAAGGCCTGTAGGACCACAGCAGGGAGAAAAATGTCTGCTAGGACCCGGTGGGGGAATGAAAGACTTCCGAATACATAATGTTAATGCAGGATGTACAAAAGAACTATTGCTAAAAGTGGAGTCATACATCATAAATTAATTATAATACATTTAAAAATTCTAATTATGTCCATTGCAGAAGCTAACTTACATAGAAATGTCTAAAAAAACCTCCCATAAATGATATTTTGATGTGCCTTTTTATAAAGGAACTTAAAATATATATTCAGTAATAAAGCTAAAAGTTAGAAAGAATAAACTTCCATTATCATATGCACCCATAATTTAGAAATTTTAAAAATTAAGGGGGTTATTTTTTTCCATGAAACATTTCTTAATATCTTATCAATCTGCTTGAAATAAATAAAATGTATTAGCATAGGATTATTTCTAAACAGATTTGTAAATTTTGAAATAATAATATTTTTTATATTTATTTTCCCCCATAGAAGAATTTTTAACTATCTTCTATTGATTTTTATTGGCAATTATTATTATTTTAAAAAAGAACCATCAGCAGTCTTTGTTACAGTTAAATAAGCATTTGTCTTCAAGGTAAAATTTAAAACAAGCTTCAGAAGAATTATATTTGCTTAAATAATACTAAACAAAAAATGAAGGAAGGCTCATGTTTTAAATGACAGATTTCAATTTCATTTTTCCACTGACCAGTATTAGAAAGCCTGCACAAAAGTAGATAACCTATGAAATATATAAAAATATTTAATATTCATCATATTTATGATGAAAACTTTCTATAACTAATAAAAATAGGGCATCAAATGAGATATACTGCTTCCTATATTTTGCTTTTTTATAGGTTTTTTTTCTATGTTTCGTAAGCAAAGAAAAACAGACATTTTTGCTTTAGTCAGGGTGTAAGCTGATTGTACTTCTCCAGTCATAGACAATGACTTCCCTCCCTTTCTATTTGATTAGCATATTTTTATAGGTGGTAGTTGCACAGACACAATAATTTTCAATATAAAAAGGAGAATCAAGGTTGCAAGGTTTCCTGAGAAAATTAAGAAAAAGTTTGCATTAACTTTTATTCTTCTTCACATCTATTATTTTTTAGAGCCCATTTATTGACTGAATTGTCAAAGTGATTTACTTTTAAACAGACCAATCCTTTATGGTAGGCTGGACTGCATCGGGAGTTTGTAATTATTTTCAGCATTCTGCTATTTTCTGGCTTTCAAGGTTTTCACACTAGATAGACATTATATTTGAGAATCTGTCCTCCTCTCTCTAAAAGTTCCAGAACCAGAACTCCCTAATTTGTACCCATCACTATTGACAACTGCTCTCCAAACTTTCCATCTGTTCTTAGTGTTTAATATATTGACTTTGATTTAAGTGATGTGTGCGCATGAAGAAGTATCATTCAGTTAGCAGGAATAGCCAACTGTCTTATTTCTACTGTTATTAGTAGGTGTCATCCATCCTTGGCTGTTTGAACAATGACACTGAAGTTTTACCTTGATGCCTGGATTTTGTGGAGGTCTGAATGGGGAAAACAAAATCAAACTCATAGCAAAACCAAGTGGTGATGGATTTGGAACCTATTTGCATCCAAGGAATATCAATAATTGGCTCTGGATGGAGTTGCACACACTTCAATGCAACCACCTCAGTCTCCAGTTTTTCTAATGTCATGAAAATAAAGATATGAATAGGCAACCATAATCGCCTTCCTTGGTAGCATGAAGGACAGTAAACAAGCAGACAAAATGGCTTCTGTCCTCAGTGTCCAACCACAAATCAATTATCAGCCTCATCCAGCCCCTGCTGTTGTGTACTCACAATATTCTAGCACCTGGTCCTTCAACTCAATGAAGCTGAATGCATCTGGATTGTGAACACTACTACTGCTGAAAAACCAATGGAGAAGAAATCAATGACACCACCAATGAAAGTTAGGTTTAAAGAAACATGATACAAAGAGAACTGGTACCTTTGAATTTTGGTGTTGGGAAGACACCTGAGAATATTGTGAAGAAAACAAACCAATGGCTCATTGAACAAATTAATCCAGAGTTCTTAGTTGAAGCACAAATGGCCAGGTTCAAATTATTCTGTTTCATACACATTATATGGGAGACACAGCTGGAAAAGGCTGTAATGCTGGAAAAGGCTGAAGGAAAGAGAAGATGACCAGCAGCAAGGTGGCTCACTCAGTTTCAGATGCAATGAATGTACTGTTAGGAAACATGAAAACACAAGTTAGGTCATATTGGAGAAAATCTATCTATGTTGTTACTTGGAGTTGAAAATGACTTGATGGCACATAACCAAGCAATAGTTTTATTCATAAAGTATTCTAATCAGAACATAACTGCTTCCAGTCCAAACAGTTAACAAATGCATGGCCAGATGTCCCACCAACAATTAGGATACCAGAGTCTGTACTGGTTACAATATTTGGATCAAGTTAAAACTGAAGAGAGTATTATATATTGCTATACATGGGGTTGCCTTTGAAGAGCATTTGAAAGCTTCAATTGGAGTGAAATGCAGTGATGTGGGCAGTAATGTGTGCTCCTAACATGTTACACCTTGTTCCGCAAGCTGCATTGGTTGCCAGTTGCTTCCAAGTCCAATTCAAAGTGTTGCTTTTGACTTTTAAAGACTTACATGGTGTGAGTCAGGTCATTTGAGAGGTACTGTCTTCCTGATACATCCATCCATCCACTCAGGTCAGACAGGAAGGGCATGTTATTGGTCTTGTCTGCTGAGGTGTTCCATCTGATAGGAATCAGGATGAGCAAACCTTTTTTGCCCTATACCCACTTTTGGAGCATTGTTGCTCTCAAAATGAGGCTAGTCCTGACCCTATTGGAACCTCCAGAAGTCTTTCAAGCCTGATCTAAATGCCTTTTTTTTTTTTTTTCAAAAAAGGGGCATTTGTTAATGTGGAGCAGCAGATGATAGTTTACTGCCTTCTTTAAGGCATCTTTAGGGATAGACAACTGCCTCCTTTAATTTTATTTTTCTATTTTCTATTTAAAATTCTTATTCTATTTTTATTGTTTTTAGAAATACTTATTTTTTATGGTATTACACTTTTAATGTTGCAAACTATCCAGAGTTGCCACAAGTTGGCTGGTTGGAGTTAGCAAAATGAACAGACTCAAGAGAGCATGTGGTAGGTAAGACAGCTATAAGCATCTTCTCTGTTCCCAAGAATCAAAAACAATTGCATATAATTAGATTAGATGGTACACAGGACATTCCAGGATTCAATATGTCTAAAGCAATATTTCTGGCAGCAAAAAGATGAGTGCTTTTGAGATTTTGAGTGGCCACTTTCAGACTTTTCTAGACAGTAGAGAATAAGCACTTATCTGGCCTAGAACACTCTGCTAAATTAGTGTTTAACAGAGATTGCTTATAAGTATTCTTTGTGTCTTTCATTGACATATGGTAAGTGCAATTGTGCTTAATAACATGTAGGCCCCAAGTTAAGATTTTACATTGCTCACATGATAACCATGTACTGACTGTGTCATTGCCCAGATTTCCTCAGAAAATCAGGGGGACAGAATACTTGACAGAAGTTAATTCTATCAACAAGGTCTCAACAGGAAATTCTATCACAGCATTAAAAAAATTCAACATGTTCCATATGTTTTTTGAACCAACCTTTAATAAACCTACAAATATAATAAGAGTAACAGCATCAGATCAAACTTCACTAGATAGAGATCTAACGGTGGTCGCATTCGTTACTCTTAAAAAATGGATAGTATGGGGAAAAGTGGTCCGGGAATGTGTGATGGGGTGATAAAGACTAAAAGAAGTATAAAAGAGTATTGAAATGATCTGCTGGTTACTAAGGTCTGCCAGCCTTTGATGTATCATTTTAATTGAATGAAAATAACAGTGTGAGAGAGAGAATAGGTCATCTCTTCAGGAGCAGAAAGGCAAAAGATGCAAGTAAAGAAAAAATGGCACAAGAGGAATCCCTTTTTTCTTTCATCTTATATATAAAAAATAAAGTTTATTTGCTTAAAGACTGTGGTTACATGGGTTATTGGACTTTACATACATAAAATCTGATGGTAACCATAAAAAGCTCAAATAATTATTTAAAAAAATCTGTTTAATAGATAAAGTAACAGCTTTGTTAATGCTTTGAAATAAATTGACTCACTTTTTACTTTTTGCATCAAGGTTGAAATTAAAAGTAGTCTGAAACCATTTACATGGTGATACTTTTAGAATTTATATATAATTTTAATTTTGAAAATGATAATCAAAGGTCAAAAAATTCCAGGTGTCACAAACATCTCAAATGCCAGATTTGATTTCTAAGTTGAAAAAGTTTCCTGTGCTTTCCAAGCTAGATATAAGTTTTCCCCAGTCTAGACATAAACCATGGTATCTAAATTAACAAGTATAAGATTAATTTTAAATGTAATTTGTTATAAACAGTTCTTGGTGAAAAATTTGAGGAATACTTGACAATTTGGTGGGCAGATGGGGTCATTATTGATCAATTAGTAGTGGAAATATTGAGAATATCAACTGAATTTATGGAATCCATTTTGGTTGCATGGCCTAAAGTTGTGGATATTCTTCCTGGAAAATATTCTTCTTTTTTTCACTCAGCCATGGCATTAAGCAGATAAAAGAATAAAAGGGGCCCTGATGTCATTCTTCAGGGTTATGCCAAGGATTTTGCAGAGCATCTGTCAGATAAAATCGCTCAGATTCATTCTTAGTTCGACATAAGGTTTGTAAGGGGAGATGGTGGGCTATAGTCTTACCTGGCTATTTGGGAATAGTTTATCCCATTAGACCTGAGGTAGTGGACAGGGCTCTTATGACTGTGAGCTCATCAAAGCCATGCCTTTCCTGGCTGATTAACGCTGCAAGTTATGTGACATATAGGTGGGTGCTGATAGTGATGAATTCATTCTTGAAGTAGGAGATTATTTCTTTGCCTCTTAAAAAGGTATTAGTGTGCCCATTCTTAATAATAATAATAATAATAATAATAATAATAATAACAACAACAACAACAACAACAACAATAGTAAAGTTGGAAGGGACCTTGGAGGTCATCTAGTCCAACCCCCTGCTTAGGCAGGAAATCCTATACCATTTCAGACAAATGGCTGTCCAGTCTCTTCTTGAAAACTTCCAGTGTTGGAGCATTCACTGCTTCTGGAAGCAGGTTCTTCAAGAAGCCTTTGCTGGATCCCACAATACAGGACAATTATCTAACTTTCTCTTCTTAGGCAAGGATTTGGAGAAGATGCTTGAACATAAAATTCAGATGAACATGAAACAGATTAAACATTTTCCAGTCAGGCTTGGATTGGAATATGGGACCACAGTGACATTTGGATTGTGATGGGGGTAGTGTATCTATCCTTGATATACTTGACTTTTAACAGCTTTCATTATAATTGTCTATGGTTTATTTCTGAACCAGCTTTGAGGGCTGGGCATGGGTAGCAGAGTATTGTACTGGTTCACTTCTTTTTCCTGAGATTGGTTCCAATCAGTGTGGAACACTTGAACATCTTCAGTTCTGACAAAATCACAATCAGTCAATTGTACAATAAGCTTTACTTTGAAAGATATCTTTAACAACATCAAACAACTTCTGCCAACTCCAGATGCGTGGGAACCACTGAACCAAAATGCCAAATCCATTCTAAACATATGGATGATTGTGCAACCAATCATAATAAACTTGTAAGATATATTAACCAAATCTTCAAAGCCTGTCTAAAATCTTCACTGTTGCCTTTTTAATGGCAATAAAATGAAAGTGGGGTTGTTCTAAATCTCTTTCTCATGTTTTCTACTGTTTGAAGATTGAGTAACCATTTTAGCTCTCCTGCCCACTTCTCATACTAGTTCTACAATAATGTCTTCTGTTTTGAAGTAATTTTCAACCAATCATTAATGTCCATTTTTTAAAGAAAAAGTATGTAAGAAGAGATTGTCAATTTAATGTCCAGTATTTGGGGTGAAATGGATTATTTGGACTTAGTTTAACCCGAGTTAATTTAAAGATATTAGATGATCTATATTAATTGTCCTTGGTCCATCAGTGACTTTAGACCTAACTGACTTGTGTGGGAATTCTCTGACCCTGAGAATGAAAATGGATTGTTTCCAAAATATTTAAGAACAGGAACAGATGGACTAATTTAAAAAAAAAAATCAAATATGCAATTAGTGTTCTGGTCATTAAATCACAATTTCATTTAAGAGAAAGGCAATAGGAAGGTCTGCCTTTATATACTCAGTGATATATGATGGCCAAGGTACACAGAATTAGTTCGAGAAATACTGAAGTTTAATCCCTTTGCTCATTGCAATAAAGAATTCTGCTTTATAGATAGTGAGCTATCATAAAGGGTTTGACATGACTGCAGAATATCACAGAAATGGTTCTTTTGTATGAGAAAAGGAGAAATAGTGATGTGGTGATGAATTCAGGGTCATTTTCAGAAAGTTATATTTGAGAGATAAGTTTGGCCTAACTTTGTGAGATTACGGTGAAGGGTCACCCAATAATTCAGACAGTATTTGAAGTAGAATGAATTAATGAGATGATATTTAGCTCTGATTTCTGTATCAAGTGAGGTTATGTAATTATTAAACATATTTCCAGAGGTAGTCATGGATTGGGGGAAAAAAGCTGAATATAGGATATTTAAATGGTACTTCTCAGAAGTGTTATTATACCCATCATTTCAGATAGCATTGGTAGCAAGTACAAAGCAGTTCGTTCTTTATTATAGCTGTTCTTGTTATGCTCTGATAATACTGTGATCAATTGCAAACATGGGGTTATCGCTGAAGATGATTTACAAGCTTCAAATACTGCAGAATTCTACTGCAGCTGCCATAAATTTAACTAGTGTAGCTCAATGGGATCACATCAGTTAAATAATGTTAGATTGGCTGCCTTTTTTTACTTTCAAGCTGAAGGCTACTTTAAGATTAAAAATGGAGTCAAACTTTCTGCAAAAGGAAGTGCTTCCCATGCTTGTAGAGAAATTATTTCATAATCCTTCCCTGTTAATCTGACAGCAAGTAAAATTGCTTAATAGTCAGACATTTCTAGGTGTTATGCTGCTTTTTAAATTTACCCTACTATTTAAAGTTCAGTGTGGTCTTCATTTAATATTAGTTTATAGCTTTATGGTATCATACTGATGCACACAGTATTTTGGTTTGTATCTTTGCTTTATCCTAACCAACTTACAATGAAGTAAGGTTAAATCATTTTTATAACCAAATGTATATGCAATTTTGCAAAGCCAGGATGAGTTAAGATTAATAAAGCCAATCTGTAATAGTTTTGAAATATATAGAGAGTTCTTAATAAAAAAGAAAAAAAAATACAAAGACAAAAAGAAAAAAAGGAGGGGCTGTTTGAGGAAAGCCAGTGGGAAGGATGAAAGAAAAATAAATTACTCCATCGTGTCCTCCATCCTAAATAGAAGTAATATTTTTTTTTGTCTTGTTTCTTTTGCAATTAGTAAGCCAGCAATTTGTCTGACTGTGGCATTTTTCAAAATACTTCTGTTTTATATGCTTCAACTTCTTTGGTATTATGTTTAACTACTTAGAATAGAATGCTTTATTTGACCAAGTGTGATTAGACACACAAGGAAGTTGTCTCTTATGCAGAAACTCTCAATGGACATGCAAAGCAACATCATCATCATTATCATCAATCATCACCATCCTGCCTGAGCAGGGGGTTGGACTAGATGATCTCCAAGGTATTTTCCAACTTTATTATTATTATCCCAATAAGAGGGGATAGAAGGGAAGATGAGAATAGTAGTAGTAGTAGTAGTAGTAGTAGTAGTAGTAGTAGTAGTAGTAGTAATAATAATAATAATAATAATAATAATAATAATAATAATAATGAATGCCATACCGGCTCGGACGTTAACCGAGGTCCGCGCTAGATATTGAAGTCCCTGGATATCTGGTGGAAAATGGGTTACAGGACTCAGGACTGTTGGCTGAGCAACCAGGGCCAGCAGCTGCAGAACTACTGGAAGAAAAGATGTTTACCTGTCGCAGATACACAGTGATTGAAAACAAAGAAATAATGATCTGTTACTACAGATCAAGTCCAACAAGAAGAGGATATCTAAAATGAATGCACCAGTTCTGGAAAGAACAACATCCAGAATCAGAAATAACAGAACAGAGACTAGCAGATCAACGCCGATTTATAACATGAAATAAAGTATTCACAGAAACAGAACTGGACGAACTGCAAAGGTTTACCCAGAGCAAAGAAATCAAAGCCTTACCAGAAGTAATTCAGAATGTAGAGGCAAACCAGGGGGAGTTGGCAGTGAAGGAATCCAGCAGAGATATACAACTGTTCTCATTTGGAAACCAAGCACCTCTTCCTCAGGAAGAACAAAACCCTCTAACTAAAGAAATAAAAGAATTGAAACAAAGAATAACTGAGCATCTAGAACAGCACAAAAACAACAGAATAAGGCTACCTGCATTGAAGCTTGTTCCAAAGAAACAGCTAGCACAGTGGTTCTCAATCTTTCTAATGCCGCGACCCCATAATACAGTTCCCCATGTTGTGGTGACCCCCAACCACTTATACATCACTGGGTGCCAGGGGCGTGGCCAAAGAAAAGGGGGAAAAATGGTGGACAGCCTTGTTTGGCGACCCCCGTGAAATGGTCGTTCGACCCCAAATGGGGTCCCGACCCACAGGTTGAGAACCACTGAGCTAGCACAAGCATTAAAAGATGCAAATACTGCAATATCAAGTATAAGCACCAATTCACTGCAAGAAACAAACCAACTAATGTACAGCACAGCTGCAGTTATAACAGAATACCTGGGATGCAAAATCAACAAAAAAGAAAAACAAACAAACAGTGCACCAGAAAAATGGAAGGTTAGACTAGAAAATAAGATCAGCAAGTTAAGATCACATGCAAGCAAGCTAGAACAGATGAAAGAAAAGAAGCTGAAGAACAAGAAGACCAAAGAATACCTAATCAAGAAATACCACTTAGAAACAAGGAAGATCAAGGAAGCACTGGAAATAATAAAGCAACAAATAACAGCTACAGCCAGGAAAATCAGTAGATATGAAGCTCGAATTGCAAACTATAGGCAGAACCTCCAATTTCAATCCAATCAGAAACGTTTCTACCAATCCATCAATGGAGAAACTGCAAGAATCAGTCAGTACCTGACAAGGAAGAAACAGTGCAGTTCTGGAAGCAGATATGGGATAACCCAAAGAAATACAACAAGGATGCGGCTTGGTTAAAAGAGGTGGATGCAAATAAAACAGAAGTTGAAATGAAAGAACTAGTAATAACAACAAAAATGGTAGAAAAAAGAGCAAGGAAAATCAAAAATTGGTCAGCACCAGGTGAAGATGAACTGCATGGGTTTTGGTTGAAACATCTAACTGTTATACACCCACTCATTGCCAAGCAGTTCAACAATATACTACAAGGAGGAGAAATTGAAAAGTGGCTAACAACTGGGAAAACCTACCTAATAATGAAAAATCCAGCAAAAGGGGCAACACCAGGTAACTACAGGCCAATTACCTGCTTACCAACAACTTTCAAATTACTAACTGGTGTGGTAGCTGATGCAGTACAACAGCATCTAGTTGAAAACAATCTCTTTCCACCTGAGCAGAAAGGAAACCGCCCCAATAGCAGAGGAACAAAAGATCAACTCCTAATAGACAAAATGATCTTGGAAAACTGCAAGAGAAGGAAGACCAACCTGAATGTGGCATGGATTGACTACAAAAAGGCATTTGATTCTCTGCCACATGATTGGATAATAAAGTGCCTAGAAATAACAGGAGTCAGTAGAAACATCAGAAAATTTGTGCAAAGATCAATGGCACAATGGAAGACACAGTTGCAGATCAATGGTGAGAAGCTGGGAGAGGTTAATATCAAGAGAGGAATATTTCAAGGAGATTCATTATCACCATTACTATTTGTTATTGCACTGTTTCCTCTGTCAACAATACTGAATAATTCAGGACATGGCTATCAAACATCAAAAACATCTGCCAGACTATCCCACCTCCTTTATATGGATGATCTGAAGCTGTATGGAAAAACATCATCTGAAATAGAATCGCTGCTCAACACTGTCCGTATATATAGCCAAGATATTGTAATGGAGTTTGGCTTGGACAAATGTGCCACACTTACTATCAAACAAGGAAAAATAGTGAAAACTGAAGGAATCAAGATGCCCCACGAAAATAACATTAAGAGTCTGGATGAGGAAGAGTACTACAAATACTTGGGTATCCTTCAAGCTGACAACATCAAGCACACTGAAGTCAAGAAAAAGATTAGAGGTGAATACATCAAGAGAGTGAAGAAGATCTTAAAGTCCAAACTCAATGGAGGAAATACCATAAGGCAATCAACACCTGGGCAATCCCAGTCATTAGGTACACAGCTGGAATAGTGGACTGGACTCAAGCAGAACTAAAAGCAATGGATAGGCAGACCAGAAAAATAATGACAATGAATCATGCCCTTCATTCACGCAGTGACATTGATAGACTTTATCTACCAAGGCAAATAGGTGGGCGTGGAATGCTGCAAGTACATCAGATGGTTGAAGAAGAAAAAAATGGCTTTGGAAGAATATCTGAAGAACAATGATGAAGATGCACTGAAATTAGTATATCAGGAAGGCTTACTGACTACTGGAGAGACCAAACTGGCCTACAAGAAAGACCAAATGAAGAACAGAATAGAGGCATGGAAAGACAAAGCACTTCATGGCCAATACATGAAAAAAATAGCTGGGAAAGCAGATAATAATAAAACCTGACAATGACTAAGAGCAGGAAAATTGAAGAAAGAGACCGAGGGACTAATTCTGGCTGCACAAGACCAAGCCTTAAGGACAAATGCATACAAAGTCAAAATTGAGAAGACAGCAACAGACAGTAAGTGCCGCCTATGCAAAGAAGCTGAAGAAACAGTGGACCACTTGGTAAGCTGTTGCAAGAAGATTGCACAGACTGATTACAAGCAGCGGCATGACAAAGTAGCAACAATGGTGCATTGGAAGATCTGCAAAAAATATCATTTGCCTGTAAGCAAAAACTGGTGGGATCATAAAATAGAGAAAGTCATAGAAAATGATAAAATTAAACTGCTCTGGGACTTCAGAATTCAAACAGACAAGCACCTGCAACATAACACCCCAGACTTAACAATTGTCGATAAGAAAGACAAAAAAGTCTGGATAGTGGACGTGGCAGTGCCTGGAGATAGCAGAATAGAAGAGAAAGAACTGGAGAAGATAACAAAATACAAAGACCTACAAATAGAAATAGAAAGACTGTGGCAAAAGCAAGCAAGGGTAGTACCAATAGCAATAGGCTCCTTGGGTGCAATCCCAAAACAACTGAAGCACCACTTGAACACCATTGGCATTGACAAATTCGCTATTAGTCAATTGCAAAAAGCGGCTTTATTGGGAATTGCTTCCATCCTGCGACGATATCTGTAATACCATCAAACATCCACATCTGCCTACCCCAGGTCCTGGGTAAGGACTCGATAGGTAGACAAAATGCCAAATCCAGTCTGAACATCTGGCTAACTGTGCTATGATCAATAATAATAATAATAAAAGTTGGAAGGGACTTTGGAGGTCATCAAGTCCAACCTCCTGCTCAGGCAGGTAACCCTATACCATTTTGGACAAATGGTTGTCCAGTCTCTTCTTAAAAACTTCCAGTTATGGAGCATTCATTGCTTCTGGAGGCAGGTTGTTCCACTGGTTAATTGTTCTAACTGTCAGGAAGTTTCTCCTTAGTTCTCTCCTTGATTAGTTTCCATCTGTTGCTTCATGTCCTGCCTTCAGGTGCTTTGGAGAATAGCTTGACTCCCTCTTCTTTGTGGCAGCCCCTGAGATATTGGAACACTGCTATCATGTCCCCCCTCGTCCTTCTCTTCGTTAAACTAGACATACCCAATTCCAGCAACCGTTCCTTATATGTTTTAGTCTCCAGTCCCCTAATCATCTTTGTTGCTCTTCTCTGTACTCTTTCTAGAGTCTCAACATCTTTACATCGTGGTGACCAAAACTGGATGCAGTATTCCAAGTGTGGCCTTACCAAGGCATTGTAAAGTGATATTAACACTTCACGTGATTTTGATTCTATCCCTCTGTTAATGCAGCCCAGCACTGTGTTGGCCTTTTTGGCAGCTGCAGCACACTGCTGGCTCATATTTAAGTGATTGTCCACTAGGACTCTGAGATCCCTCTCACAGTTACTACTATTGAGCAAGGTACCCCCTATACTATACCTGTACATTTGGTTTTTCTTGCCTAAATGTAGAACTTTACTTTTTTCACCATTGAATTTCATTTTGTTAGATAGCGCCCAATGTTCAAGTCTGTCATGATCCTTCTGTATCTTAAGCCTATCTTCTTGAGTGTTGGCTAGTCCTACCAACTTGGTGTTGTCTGCAAATTTGATGAGTTCCCTCATCCAAATCATTGATGAAGATATTGAAGAGCACTGGGTCCAGAATAGAGCCCTGGAGCAGCACACTTCCCTCCATGTAGATGCAGTTCCATTGATCACCACATGCTGAGCACGGCTGGTCAGCCAGCTATGAACCCATCTGGTAGTGATACTGTCTAATCCACATTTTGCTATCTTATCAAGAAGAAGAATAGTACATCGATTCAATATGAGTAAATATACTTAGACAATATTGTGAGGATAAGGTATTTAGAAGAGTGATGGCATGAGGGAAAAAACTGTCCCTGTGTCTAATTGCTTTGGCATGCAATGCCCAATAGCGGCATCCTGAGAGGAGGAGTTTACTTTAGGTTTACTTAAAATAAACTTTAAGTTTACTTAAATTAAATTTAAGTTTATTTAAGTTGACTATCAGTTTAGTTATAGCATTTATTAGTTGTTAGTTACTTATACAATTAATTTAATTTTTGTTCTAAATTTAAAATTGGGTTCAGCTTCCATCTTAAAATGCTTTTAATTACATTTTAGATAAGTATGATGGTAGACTTCACACAAGACACACAAATGTATGATTGGCATATGCAATTGACAAAAAAAAACAAACAAACTCGACAATGTTATTTGAATTAAGTATGTAAATTCAAACTAACAAGTCATTCCCAATCTGCCTTTCATCCAGTTTGAACATTGTAACATTATAATTAATAGTAATAATTTAATATTTGCAGTATAAATTTGATATTCGTTAATGTTAGCAGTATTTTATATAAAGATACAAAATAGGAAAAGCCCAAATATATAAAAAAGGAATATAGCCTTAAAAACAGTACAAAAATACAGAGAATGTTTTAAAATATTGAGTATATCTTGAAGAAAGAGCAATTCTTTTATTAAAACCATCAGTTCTGCTTGATAGCTTATTTATACATGTTGTTAAATTTATATTCTAATTTTCCAAGTATATCAAGTGATAATACAAATAAAATGGAATTTTATCTAATTATGCTTATTTATATTAATTATAAATAATAAAATGGAAAAGAGCAATCAAAACATGGTTTTGAAATTCTAGTCTCCCCAACTGAAAAGTAGGGAAAGGCATTTATAATTTATGAATGGTGTCCAAAAACAGTGATGATCTCTGAAGTTATTGGAACATCAGGATCTCATAATACATTAACCTCAGTCTTGCAAATGTGATGCTAAAAGTTTAATTTAGATTAAAATTCTTAGTACTTGCTTAAACACAGAGTTGGGGGTATAATTTGAAATAATGTTGCTTTTCCAAACAGCAATAAACATTAGTTCTGATATCCATGCAGTTTGGATACAGAAAAGATCAGGATGTGTTTATCATTCTGTACAAGGAAATTGATAGTATTGTTTCATTGAAGCTGTTCCCAAGGTTGTATTTGCTAAAGTTGAGGGCCTGCTGAGAAAGATGACAAGGCTGTACTCTCCTTTAATTAACAATCAAGGACAGTCTGTGTTGTTATCTTAGGCCTTAAGGAAGGCTCAGTTGCAGCAGGAAATCATTATTTCTTAAAGTCCGACATCAAAGTAGAAAGTAACTCTTCTTGCCATTTGGAAATGAGAACATTTAGTAAGGACTACTGCAGAGTTTCCCAACATTATCACTTTCCAGTTGTGTGGATTTTAAATTCCAAAATTCTCAACAGTGTTGCCAGGTGACATTTACACACCTGAAAATGGCCAGGATTAAGAAACTATAGCTTAATAAAAATTTAAAATGATAAAATGGCACTTTTAGTTCATCCCATATAAACCATTTTATCCATGCTGCAGAAGCAGTCAGCTACTTATATGTATGCAAGACTTGCATGTTTACAGTTCTTAAAAAAAAACATCTAACTTCAACTTCAGTTATTGAGAGCTACTGCTATGTTATAATTTGCTATTCATTGAATATTGTGTGCACTATGGTAATGTGAAGAGTTTTAATTTTCCTAAGGAAACATTTCTCTTATCCTTAATGAAATAGAAATAACAATCTGATTAACAACATCAATCAAACAAACCAACAAACAAGAAGTGAATCCCATTTCCTTAGGTAGATGCCATTTTTTAATTTTGAAAAAAAAGCTTGGGAAATGTGCAGGAACAAATATATTCAAAAACATATTGTAAAAGACTATTGGGTGAATCTCATAATAACAGTAATAACAACTGAAGTAGACACAAGGAAAACAGTTCCTGCAACAGCCAACAGTTCCTGCAACTGCAATTTGTATCCAGCTGTCTGAACTTAGCAATGGAAACATGAAAATTCACCCAAATGCCATTTTCCTAATTGCAGGTCTGTCCTGGCAGTTGCCCTGTATTAGTGGTCTGAAAGATACTGAACTGAAGAAGATAGCATTATATGGATAACCAATAATGACTCAGTCCTTAATTCAGATACGCCATGATATTATGGATGTGTCAATGCTATCTTCCGTATAACCTCTAAGTAAGTGCTCTATAATAAGCATTTTACTCCTATTTCCAAATAGGAGTGCTAAATATATAAATTTTTCACCTGATACAAAGCACTTATAAAATAATTGGTGATAACATGGAATAAAAGCATTGTATTTGGCTCAGTAATGATTTGGAATATTCCCCTGCCCCCAAATAAGGCAATTATAACCTAATTAAAAATACATTTAAGAGATACAATCAAAGTCTTGTTACATTTGGAAATAAAGTGTTTCATGAAATCAAACTATTCTGTCACCTTACATCTTGCATATGCACACATATACGCTTTTAATGCCCTGATCAGTCAAGGTTTGGCATTAAATTGTAGCCTTACTTGTTACCTTATGGTTCATTTTTATGGTTTTTATAACTTCAGAAAATCCATTAATTTATTACTACTTTTTTAAGGAATGCAAGTAAGTTTTAATTAAACAAATTTTTCATTTTCTGGAGCCTTATCCAGTGAACACGCAGTTCACAATGATGATTAAGTTTAATTAGTTTAAGAATGATTTCTCAACTGTGAAACTAACCATTTGGGCTTTCCTGTTCATTTATTCTAGCTTTCATTTTTATCACACAAAAGGAAAAGGGAAATCTAAAAAGTAAGAAAAAAAATCCCAATGTATTTCATTTTCTTTCCAATGTTCACTTTTCTTCCTTCCCCACCTCTATAAAACTGGTTTTGTTTAAAGCTAGATTAGTTTTACAAGTCAAATAAGTTCTCTTTCACAGTAGCAATCTTTAAACTGTGGAAATCATAGAAAAGGATACTTAAATATCATATCACAGATTAAAGTGCTATAAAGGTTCTGTTATCACCTTCAGGGTAGAGCAGGGATGTCAAATTGCTGGCCCATGGGCTGGATGTGTCATGCGGAAGCTGCGCCCACCCCAGTTCCAGCAAGGGGAAAAAATTGCGATACGTCATGACATGTCATGTGACATGGCGAGTTTGACACCCCTGATGTAGAGCTTTGAGCTTTTGTATTTATTGATCTTCTTCCAGGTTAACTGTTTTGGG
Source organism: Crotalus tigris (assembly GCF_016545835.1). Lineage (NCBI taxonomy): Eukaryota > Metazoa > Chordata > Lepidosauria > Squamata > Viperidae > Crotalus > Crotalus tigris. The sequence goes on along the minus strand of NW_024096823.1, from coordinate 4,667,568 downwards.
TCTTTCATTGAGAAAACTTGTAACTAATAAATGTTCTAGCAGCAACCAACAGCAAATAAGTTCAAATTGCTTTGATTCTGACTTTTTACGTACCAGAAAGCTTCTGTTGAGGATTTTTGTGAGCTTGTAAGGAGAGAAATGGATTCCTTAAGCCAATTTTCCCCTTACACCTCTCCAAAATAGGGGAAAATGGTGTGAAGGACTAGGAGTCAAGCTTTTAAAGTGTTATTCTGGCTCCTAAAAAAATCCAGTCTACCTGAAAAAATGAAAAGTGAAGGGTGATATCTAATACTGTATAAAAATTATTTGCCAGGAAGATTTCTGCTATTGAGAATTTGAAAATAATGTCACATCAAATTAGATTTCTAGCATTATTAACCACATTTCATGATATGCAAGTTACTGTGGTTTGTTACTGTATAACTATTTAAAATATGTTTCAGGGAATGACTATTGGCAGAGCTTTTTTATTTTCAAAATCACTATTGTATTTTTTGAAAGTAATTTCACTACTGTATTTTAAAAGTAATTATAAACATAAGTTGTGGAGTTTGTTCTATAAAGGCAAATACAACAGATTAAACAGATTGATGTAGTTATTATTTTAACTGTTTTATTTGTACTAGTATAACTGTCAAAGGAGATTGCATAATGAGGAAGATTGATTCTGACAGTGTAACTACTGAATTGCTCTGTTTTAGCTTCAACTGATATGAGCAAGAAAAGTCATGTTCATTTGGAGAATAATTAAACTTAATTGACAATGGTAAACATTTGGGACAGTTTGTTAACTTCTCACTAACCTCTGAGGCATTTCATTCATTTCCTTCCTTTTTTCCCTCAATACTTTGCTCTGCAGCACCTTCAATTGTCTGCCAATTATGGTTGTTCAGCAGAAGATGCTAAGTGCAGCTGATAGGTCATGATTAATGTTTACGTTCCAAAGCCAGCCATTACTGGAAGCAACGTGAAAGCTGGGATTAGAGAGGGAAATAATTTTAAGCAAGACATCCATTTTGAAAGTGAATTAATCATATTCTATTTTGCTCGACTTTATTAAAACTGCAGTCTTATAAGTAGCCAATTTGCAGACCTATATGTATAAGCAGGATGTTTGGCTTAATTTCAAATGTCCTTTGCAATGTCTTTTACAATCTTATAATAATCTGAAAAAGAGATACCTACCTTTCCTAAGGCATCCTATTAAGTAGGAAGAGAAAGAGACTGAGTGAAAAGGAGGTAGCTTGTTCACTTTTGGCTCATCCCCTCCAGCTGCTAGAAAATTTGGCAGGATGAAGTGCCTGGCTGGAGTCGGTCCTAATGTTTTTTGAATTAAAGGGTTGGTTTGGTACTGTCATTCCAGGATCAATTGAGAGGAAGAGTGGGAGAAGAGGCTACAATAAATTACAAGCAGAAAATGAGACAAAGAGAGAGAGGGAAATTAAAATTTATTTCTTATACAATTCTGTACATATGGTACATATTGGTTTTGTAAATAAAATTTTTATCTGTATATACACTAGTTTATTGATATAGGAATCATAGTGTCCAGAATAAGATCTCTCATTTGTTTAATTTTCTCCCTCTCCCTCTCCCCCTCACCCACCACCCCCACATTGATAACTCCTTCAAAATTATCTGGTAGATTATCTGATCTTCCCTGTGGGAGGCAAATAACCTTTCAAAGTATTGCACAGATTGTGGCATATACAGTATTGTGCAAATATTTGAGGATATACTTCAGGTCAACAAAATCTCAAGAAAAGCACGTCCCTCAAAACTTCAAAACTATATTGCTTCATGAATCAATATAGTTCACTTGCTTCCAAGAGAAAGCACCATGTTTCAATTATTTTTTGCTTATTTATACTTTACTTATTTACTTTGGTAGCATTCATTCAACCTTTGCTTTTGTAGATGTGGATCAGGGCAAGTAAAGCAGTCACATAAATTCTGTTATTTGCCTTTCCTAATGAAAAGAATTGTGTACCTTTTCATTGAGGAGAATCAAATATAGCAGAAATATATTATGGCTGAACCACAATCAAATCAAAAGTTGAATATTAATTAGAAACAATGCCCACTTTAGGTTAAAAGTTGCCAAGCACATGAATCACTATTTTTATTCACTAAGAACCAGTTTAAAAATTGAGAGCTGAGAGGTTTTATTGAGCCAAACTATACTAACTGGTACTCAGTTTTTATTAATTTGTAATAGCTAGACTTCAAATACCTTCTGAAATTCAGACAAGAGAAGTTATTAATTTTGAGCTTTGGGTCATGTTGAAGTCTACAAGGAGATGGCTCAGACTTTACACATAGTAGAAGAGTTAGAAAATACAACACCGTTAAGAAAGATGCAAAATAATTTAGAAAAATAGAATTGGAATTGCATAAAAAAAGAGAATTAAAACCTCTAAGATAAATAAACACAACAGTGGAAGAGTCAGCAGCTTGCAAAAATAAAACTGGTTGGGATTTAAGACCAAATATGTTGTCTGTGATAGATGAGCAATCTATTTTGTGATTGAATGGGACTCTTTCAGATTAGATCATGGAAAACTTTTGGATCACAGGCTAAATTCCCCCCCCCCCCTTACCTTGCAACCTTGAATCTATCCGTATACAGGGGAATGAATGGTTCAATTCAAATCATTGCTGTTAACAGTACAGGAGTTCACAAAGTAAAAAAAAATAAAATCTGATGATTAAAAGGGTTAATCATGTTTCTTTATACATTCATGAAATAAGAATTGTTTTTACTCTTATTTTACTTTTTTCGTTTAGAAATTTAATTGGGGTGTTGACTAGCTTTACAGCTCAAGAAAAGGTTTAGAGATGTGGTAGGTTTATGTTCTAAGCAAGTTTTTGCTGTTAGTCCCTATAGATGTAGGATTTTTCTTTAAAAAAATAGTCAGTGATATTTTTGACACTTTAAAAATGGATTTTGCAGTATTCAGAATTTATATTACTCTTTTATTTAAATATTTTCTTTTATTTTAAGATGACATTTTCCCAGTTTCAAAGTGGTTATTTTGATAAAGAAGAACAAATTTCAATTTCTGAAGTTTGTTGTTTGATCTTGATCATGGATGAAGTCAAATCTTCATCCATGATCAAGATCAAAATCATATATTTTTATTTTTTTCTTTAAAAATATGTCACCATTTCTTTTGTAGTGTTTAATAATTTTAAATTTTATAGGACTAAACAAAAGTTGAGTGGTATGACTGAGGAAAAAAACATCCTCAAATTTTAAGTTCAATAAGAAATTTAATAATAATTGTTTTTTAATACTTTTATGTTTATTAATGAAAGTATTGGATAATATTTTATGGTTCAATTAAAAAGAAATTTTACATTGCTGTTTTACAAATAGTTTTCATTTACAGGTGGATCATACTGTATACTTGTCACCAGGCATCTTAATTTAGTTTTTGATCCATTAATGGTTTGGAATAAACTTTCTAAGAAAAATTGTCTAAAGATTTTGAATGCTTTCTGACCCATATATTCAGGAATTTAATTTTATTGATATATGGAAACAGAATAGAATAGAATAGAATAGAATAGAATAGCAAAGTTGGAAGGGACCTTGGAGGTCATCTAGTCCAATCCCCTGCTTAGGCAGGAAACCATATACCATTTCAGTCAAATGGTTGTCCAGTCTCTTCTTAAAAACTTCCAGTGTTGGAGCATTCACAACTTCTGGAGGCAAGTTGTTCCACTGATTAATTGTTCTAATTGTCAGGAAATTTCTCCTTAGTTATAGGCTGCTTCTCTCTTTGGTTAGTTTCCATCCATTGCTTCTTGTTGTGCCTTCAAGTGCTTTGGAGAATAGTTTGACTCCCTCTTCTTTGTGGTAACCCCTGACATATTGGAACACTGCTATCATGTCATCCCAATCCTTCTTTTCATTAAACGAGACATATCCAATTCCAGCAACCATTCTTTATGTTTTAGCCTCCAGTCCCCTGATCAATTTTGTTGCTTTTCTCTGCACTGTTTCTAGAGTCTCAACATCTTTTTTACATTGTAGTGACCAAAACTGGATGTAGTATTCCAAGTGTAGCCTTACCAAGACATTATAAAGTGGTATTAACACTTCCTGTGATCTTGATTCTATCCCTCTGTTAATGAAGCCTAGAACTGTGTTTGCTTTTTTGGCAGCTGCAGCACACTGCTGGCTCATATTTAAGTTGTGCATTAGGACTTCAAAATCCCTCTCACAATTACTACTATTGAGCAAGGTATCACCTATACTATACCTTGCATTTGGTTTTTCTTGCCTAAATGTTGAACCTTACTTTTTTCACCATTGAATTTAATTTTGTTAGATAGTGTCCAATGTTCAAGTCTTCCTTCTGTATCTTAAACCTATCTTAACTCTATCTTCTGGAGTGTTGGCTATTCGTGCCAGATTGGTGTCATCTGCAATTTTGATGAGTTCCCCATCTATCCCCTCATCCAAATCATTGATGAAAATGTTGAAGAGCACTCAGCCCAGAACAGAGCCCTGGGGCACCCCACTACACACTTTCCCCCATGTAGATGCAGTTCCATTGAGGACCACATGCTGAGTGCAGTTGGTCACCCAGTTATGAATTCTTCTGGTGGTAATGCTCTGTAATCCACATTTTTCTATCTTATCTAGTAGTAGGTTGTGGTCTACTTTAACAAATGCCTTACTGAAGTCCAAGTAAATGATATCCACAGTTGAACTGGACTAATTAGAGATACACATTACATAGTAAAAGGATATCCTTTGTTTATTCAGTGGATTTGCTTGCATCTCTGACTTTGCAGAAGAGATTTGATACATGATTAAAGGTAATGTTTGTTACCTATAAAGTTGTAGATGGGCATAGGGTTATTTGAGGGATTATCTATTTCTGGTAGTATTTGCCTAATTGATTTGATATGGCACAGTTAATATACTCCAGATTCCTTCAGCTAAGAAATGCAATCTATCAAGACCTCAGAAATACTCTCCACCCCAAGATCCAAACAGCCCTCACTCTCTTAGTGTTTCAAAGGAGCCTGAAGACTGGTTCTTCATCTAGGCCAGGGGTGTCAAACTGCTGGTCCGCAGGCCGGACATGTCATGATGAAACCGCGCCCACCCCATTGCCAGCAATGGAGAAAAAGCTCCGATACGTCGCACGATGTCATGTGACGTCATGCGTTTGACATATCTGATCTAGACCTTTGGTGAGGATCACTAAAGTCATCTTTTAATTTGTATTGTTTCTTTGGTTTTATTCTGCAACCTTTAGCCTTTTTTCTTGTTGAGGTTTTTATTGTCATGTTTTTTTATGTTTTAAATATTAATGTTAGATAGACCAGAAGAACAATCAGGAGTATTAGTTTTATTGCTATTGTAAGGTTAAATTAGCATAATCTTGCAAGAATGTATTTCTCCCATCAGTTCCTTTACTCTCTGGAAAATTAGGGAGGATCCCTTTTGAAATATTTCCCAAGTGGCCCTGCTCTTGTGATGTATCTTTTACATGACAATTGTAGAGTCCCTCCTGTCCCCAAGGTCTTTCCTAGGTATCCAGATAACATTTTTTTTTATTTGAGAAGAGAACTTTTAATTTATTTCTTTTTTTTTGCAGGACTACAATCAGAACACATATAGGCTGTGGTACCATACTTGGGCTGCAAAATTATGGGTGATCACTAGACAACAGTCAAGAGTTGAGAACTTTCAAGGTGATTTTTGATGCTATCTATTGGCAACCCAGATAGGGTAATACCAATAAAGATAATAATCACAATTTTAGAAAACAAATGTATTTTGTTTCCTGAGTGGGCCACATCTTCAGACAAAAGGTAACAGTATGCTGGGAGTGAAATTTCAGTAAGTTTCCTCTCCAATTGTCTTCAGGTAAATGCATATTTCATGAATAAGAATGCACATTACATAGCAATTTTGTGAGGTCATCTAACATGTCAGTTATGGCTATTGGCCAGAAAATATTGGGAACCTAACCTAGTGGAAACCTGACATGATATAAAGTCAAGGAGGGGAAAATAGAAAGGAAAAATCAGTTAAAAAGAAACCAGGTGAAAACATACATATCATAATGATATGTTAAGTTACATCTATTTGGCAACCATTTAAACCAATTCTAATAAGAGCTATTGGGCATGTTAATTAGCAATAGGCCATTTCATCTACAGAGCAATGGCCTGAATCTAGTGCAAACAAGCAGTAAATGGAAATTGTCAACATTTGATAGCTTTTAAGTGAACTCCAGTGAATGAAGTTGTAGAATTAGTTCAGTTCATAGTGGTTTGCATAAGGAAAAAAATGTCTCATGACAGTTAGCACTAATTGAAATCTTTACAGGTGACTTCAGTAGGCAGGGTGATGAATGTGTATCCTCAGAAGTTAAATTAACCTTTGGGGTTTTCTTTATAAATCTTAATCATTTGGAGACATTTGCCAATGCATTTGGAGATATTTTAATCCATTTTTCAGGAATTTGCCTACAATTTTCATTGTTATGTAAATTCTATAAAATTTGTAGGCATATATAGTATGAACAATTCTGCTTCCATCCTTTGTAACAAGTGAAAAAATAATATTGCTATAATGTTTATTATGGGACTTTATTCCATGTCAGATCATTTAGTACTGTCTACCTTTTACCCAACAAGGTGGTCAAATGGTAAAATGTTTGTTTCAACTCTCTGTGAACTCTGCTTCTTGCCTCATGCCTGAACTTTCATCATGACCTGAAGATACGGATTTCTTCACTTTAGCAAAATCTCAGTTTGCTATGGATGTTCTTGCTGAATAAAAGATCTCACCAGGGTTTTTAGATGATAGTCCTTCTCAGTCTTATTAGAGATGCCAAGGAGAAACTAATACCCATATCCATAAAGTATGAGCTGTACCTGTGAACTACAACCAGAATGACATTTCTACTAATACTAATAGGACTGGCTATGTGAAGTGCATTTCACAGGGGTGAGAGAATGCACATGAAATGAGATGTAAGAATATGCTTCCAGGGAATACAGATTTTTAATTAGTGATGATTGGTTGATTTGATTTGTGATATAATTGTCAAAAAGATCCCTTCCTAAGATTAGAATGTGACTTGATTCTTGAGTTACTTTTCTGTAAATTGAAGGGCTTAGTTTAGATCAGTGGTTCTCAACCTTTCTAATGCCGCGACCCCATAATACAGTTCCCCATGTTGTTGTGACCCCCAATCAGTTATACATCACCATGTTCCAGGGGCATGGCCAAAGAAAAGGGGAAAAAAATGGTGGACAGCCTTGTTTGGCGACCCCCGTGAAATGGTCATTCGACCCCAAATGGGGTCCCAACCCACAGGTTGAGAACCACTGGTTTAGATTATTATTGTATTACTTTGTGAGGGAATGAGTTGCCAAAATGAACAGATATAAAAATGTCTGGATATGAATTTGGGTGTGACGAATCAAATTGATAAAAACCTGGAAAATAATAGTAAAGTAGTAATAGTAATAGTAGAATACAATAGAGCCGGAAGGGACCTTGTAATACTATCAGTGGTTATAGACTATTAGTATTTGTAGAAGGAGGTAACTATTACAACCTTCATGTTCATAGATGATCCTGAAAGTATGCTGTCAGTTTTCAAAACCCATTGCATTCTAATCTGTATCACTTAAACTGATTGCTTCTCTCCTTTATATTTTTCTTCTTTTGGCTAAAGGCTCTTTTTGAAAATAAATGACTCTCTACAAGATCATCCTTTGTGTATTTTGTGGATAGCATTCCATAATAAAGTACTGTGTAGCAGTAGAGAAAAATGGATGGATACACAAGTGCATGTGCCCTTGGGATTTCTAAAATCTCTATTCTCCCCCACTTTCTGTGAATTGTCCTAGAATGAATCTGTACTCCTAGCAATGCAATTATTTGCTCAGCAGTTTATGGAATTCTCTAGGTCCATAATCAATTTTCTGCTGCTGACATAACAAAGACAAGAAAAGAAGATACAGTATGTGAGGTGGCTACTGATGACAAACGAAGAGTAACAGACACAAAGATGGATTGGTAGTTGGATTTCCTCTCTGCTCAGCACCTCCAAATACTGAACATCTCAAAAAGGTGCTCCAAAGAAAGAAATACCGGTAGTAGGATACAAATATAATAAATGAAAGTAATCCTAAATGAAAACCATAATGATAATAGGGAGAAAATAAAGTATGGGTTATCTTTCTCCTCTTCCTCCTCCTCCATATTCTCTATATTTACATGCTATTGAGCATTGCATGCCAATTAGATACAGAGGTTTTCCTTGTGCGATCACACTGCTGAACACCTAATTCCACAGTACTGTCTTAAGTATATTTACCCATGTAGTATGGCTGTATTACTTTCATCCTAATCATCTGTTCTATTACCTTCTCTTATTGGTATCATTATTGTGATTGTTATCACTTTGATATGTGATTATTATTACTTTGTTGTTTTGCATGTATACAGAGAGCTTATGCACTGGAGACAATTCCTTGTGTGTCTAACCACACTTGACCAATACAGAATTCTATTCTATTTCTAAACATTCTTGAATCAGATAAAGGACAAACATAAATAAAATGATGACTCATTTCAGGATAAAGGATGATAGTTCCCAAACACCCAGTCTTTCTCTGCTTCAGCACTTTATCTTTCATAAAAAAGATGTCAAAAAAGATTCTCTAGAGCATAAATTAATAATGCCACTGGGAATTGGGTAAGTTTCAGTGAAAGACAAACTTAATGTGGAAAAACGTCAGGGAATTGTGAGAGGTTTTATAAAACAATTGATAACTACATACTCTCCAGTTTTATGTGGCAAATGGATAATTGGACAGGATGTTTCATTCCACATTCTCATGAGGAAGATCCATGAGAACATTAGTATTTGGAAGCATAGAATAACAATTTTGAGAAACTTCCCTCAGTTCAATTTCCCTGAAAGTAAATTCTAATACAGTCTTAGAATAGTATTCTTCATTATTATTTCATATTATTTAAAACAGTTTAGGATTAGGGTTAGGATTAAACATTAATTTAATTTTAAAAGGTTAAGTAGTTATACCTTAAAAAGCCACCCATCCAGACTCCAAGGGAATATTATTAACATGTAATAATGCCACTAAAATTATGTATTTTGTTTCTCACATATATAGCCCTAGTGTGCAATCACTTAAATATGAGCCAGCAATGTGCTGCAGCTGCCAAAAAAGCCAACACATTAACAGAGGTATAGAATCAAGATCACATGAAGTATTAATACCACTTTACAATGCCTTGGTAAGGCCACACTTGGAATACTGCATCCAGTTTTGGTCACCACAATGTAAAAAAGATATTGAGACTCTAGAAAGAGTACAGAGAAGAGCAATAAAGATAATTAGGGGACTGGAGGCTAAAACATATGAGGAACGTTTGCTGGAATTGGGTATATCTAGTTTAATGAAGAGAAGGACGAGGGGGGACATGATAGCAGTGTTCCAATATCTCAGGGGTTGCCACAAAAAAAAGGGAGTGAAGCTATTCTCCAAAGCACCTGAAGGCAAGACAAGAAACAATGGATGGAAACTAATCAAAGAGAGATGCAACCTAGAACTAAGGAGAAACATCTGACAGTTAGAACAATTATCAGTGGAAAAACCTGCCTCCAGAAGCGGTGAATACTCCAACACTGGAAGTCTTTAAGAAGAGATTGGATAGCAATTTGTCTGAAATGGTATAGGGTTTCCTGCCTGGGCATGGGGTTGGACTAGATGACCTCCAAGGTCCCTTTTAACTTTATTATTATTATTATTATTGTTGTTGTTGTTGTTGCCATTTTTGTGCATTTTGTATACACCTTTATCTTTATTAACAACTCCAGACAACATTTTCATTTTTTATGTATCTATTTAAAGTCTTAGAACTGGGTAAAGGATGAAATAAAATTTAATACAAAAATGCAATAAAGTTATAAATAAATAATTTAAATAAATAAAAAAATAAATATTTTGGGAATATAAATACTGAAGGTGTGATTTTCACATAGCATTAAGACATATTTAATCATTCCTGCACTTATAATTTCCATTGGTGATAGGATGGAGTTTTTTATAACTTTTTTTTAACTTTTGTTTTGTCTCCTTCTGAATAATTTCAACATACACAGTCATAACAAGTGTCAAAAATATTTGTCCAATTTTTTCAAAAATCAAAAAGAAGTTTTGATAATTACAAGATGGTACATTTTTCTCCATTTATTCAGCATGTGACTAGAATTCACTAAATAGAATGCTACTGAAGCAAGTCTACCCATTGCCTAAACAGGAGTGTCAAACTGCCAGCCCGCAGGCAGGTTGCATCATATGAAGGCCACACCCACCCCAGCTCTGGCAAGGCAAAAAAGTCATGATACATAGTGATACATCATATAACGTGGCTAGTTTGACACCTGTGGCCTAAAGCATAGAACAGGATAATTACACCCTAAGAGTGGATTACATAATGTGCTAAGTGACAATATTTTAATTTAGTCATGTATTTTATATTAATCTTTCTCTGGATTCAGCTTTTACATTTTGTAATCATGGTTTCAAACTTACTCTGTTATGTCCAGACTATTGTGCTCAGTAACAAAGGAATAACCTGCAAAGTTCAAGTTATAAAGATTGGACATATTTGCTTATTTAATGATGTATTCCAATTTAACCTTTGATATTTATAATTTTCAGACTTTGGGTAACCAAAATTTCCGTTATCTCACTTCATAACAAACTATAATATCCAAAATACATATTTTATCTATTTGAATATAATCTTGTTCTATTTCCTAAGTTATCTATTTCCCATCATATTAAATCATCTACTTAATAAAACAATATCTCCTTTAATAAATCAAAACCATTATATATATATTGCCTAGGTTAATCAATAAATCAAACATATTCATAATATTTAATTTTCTTTTCCCTTTTAAGTCTAATTTTTAAATATTAAACCGATAAAGTCCTTATTTTCAACTGGTTTCCAAATATTTTAAATCTAATAACCAAAATTTCCCTTTTCTGAACATATCCCTTTAACCCTCTAATTGGCAATATAAAATCCCCTCTAATGAGTTAAAATCCCAGTTTTTTAAACCTTATTCTAGCTTTCTTCCTTTGCCAACTAGGCTTCCATATCAGCGCCTTTAAATCATCAAATAGATCCCCCTCTATTCTTACATATGTTATTTGATTGCCAGTTTTCTGGAAGGACTAGCCCATTTGTATTTGTTAAATTGTCTCCCTGTTATTCCGGTTCCCCATGTTTGCTCTAATATATTTGTCTTCAATTCAATCTGTTCTATTTCTTTCTCAAATTTCTTCTGATTTATATAGAAAGTCATTTCCATTTTCAATGTTGTCATTTTCTTTTCTGGATTTTCCATCAGGTGTATTTGTTGGTCAATTGAGTCCTCTGTCTTCATATTGGGTTGTCCCGCTTCTTCTGTTATCTTCTGCATTGTTGATTCTTTGGTTGTACTCAAAATTTGGCTTTGTGCGTTTATGCTGGCATATTGATCTTTTATTTTAGGTCTTATTTTATCACAAGCTAAAATAATGGTTTCATGTATTGCTTTCAACATAGAAAGAATCTTTTCCTGGTCTTTATCCATCTCTTTTACTTATTTGTAAATAATCTTTCTAGTAAAAGTTATTTATTAAGCAAAAGTCAGTGAAGGTTTACATTCACAATTCAAGGAGGCCAATTTTGCTGCCCAGCTGTTCTCTTACAGCTAAGTCTCTCACAGATGGTTCCAAGGTCAGGAAGGTCTTATTTAAGATCTGGGCTTTGAGCCAAGTTTCTTTTTAGGAAATAACAAATTGCAATACCAAGCTTCACCACAAGATATCACCAATGCCATTTAGAGTTTTTTTAAGTCCCGAATTTTTCTAATTCTTTTTCCAATGTTATTCCTTTTTTGTAGATAAAAACAAAAGTCTCCAATAGAAATAGGAAGGTTTTTGGTTCCCAAGTTTCAGGAACATATAAATCCAATTAGATTAAAATTGTTCTTTTTAATTCTTTGATTCCCCTGGGTAGTCAGACGCTGCTATTCTTAGAGGGTGGGATAGAAATTCTCTTCCCTCTCTCCTCACAGGGGGAAGATACTTCAAACAGCCTTTACAGGAAAAGAAGTTACTTAGAGTAAAGAGAAGATCAGATCTCACTCAGTTTCATCCGTGTTGCTTTCAAAATGCTTGATAGTAGATTTGACCTTGACTGTCTGCAGCCTAATGATGAGCCATATTGCTATGGCCAGTCTTTTCTCTGCCAGTTTGGAGGGCTACCTTTCCAGGGTCTCCCAGTGAAGGAAAATTGGACATGGAAGACGGAGTCACCTTTCAAGTGGCCGCAGTGGCTGCAGCGGCAAACCAGAAGTTTTCTTTAAGCCTTTTAAAGGCTTTCCTGCTTTAAAAAGGTATCTACTCATACCACACTCAACAACACAGTTCAGGAGAAGTCACTCCAATTTTTGTTGAATCATTTCTCCATGTTTTTGTTCTCCTAAGGATGTTGGTATATTTCCTTGAGCCCTTATAGTACAGCAGGGTTTCTCAACATTGGCAACTGTAAGATGTGGAAACCAACTCCCAGAATTTCTCAATTAGAATGGTCCACACAATTTAAAGTCCACACATCTTATAGTTGCCAAGGTTGAGAAACATTATAGTACAACAATATTGTTTACCCTTCTAATAACTCCTCCTCCTCCAAGATACTGTGATATTCTCTGACCTTTAGCAAAATCCTACACAATGGTGAGGCCCATAGATTTCAGTGTGGGTTAATTCTGATACTATGGGATGGCAGGCTTAAAGTGATCTGTTACTTTCTGGCAGGATAGGTTAAAACTTCTCAACAGTTCAGAATATTTGTTTGTTGCTGACAGTATTATCTCCAGCCAATTTATTTCAGCCTTGAAATGAAAATGTTTCATTCCAATCAATAGAAAGACACTTGGAAAAAGCAATTTATGCCTTCTTTGAATCTTATCCTTAAAATCACTCAAAAGCCAGCCTTCAAAACAGAGCAAAAAAATAACCTGGTGATTGGAAAAAAAAGGAGTGCGGATACCCTTGGTTTACTATGGTTGCAAGTACTATAGCAGCTTCCATTGGAAATCATTCACCAAATTAAAACTACTTTATCTGGAGAAAAAGGTAAGCTAAAACAAAACATCCAAGATCAACATGCTGATGATTGATGAAAAATCTTTTTTTCCAAAATTTATCCAAGGACACCTGAACCATTCAATGTATTCTTCATCATTTTGGTAAAAATAGAAAAGTCTATATCAATAATAAAATTGAGGATTTGGACAAGGGATAAACAGATCAATCTCATTGTATTTCCCCTTATAACTATATTTATGTCTACCTTTTCCTTTAAATTTCATTAAAACATTACAATCAGTGCTTTTTTTCTAAAAAAAAAAAAAGGTGCTGGAACTTACACACATTATACAACCCGCCTTGCCTACCCTATAAGGTTCCATCCAAAAAAGGTGCCAGAACTCTGTTCTGGGTGTTCTATGAGAAAAAAAGCCCTGATTACAATAAATGCATAAAATCAAATTATTTTCACACAAAGAACTGCATCTTTAAAACTTATTTAAATTTATTTAACTTATTTAACTCATTTTCCTTGAAAATAACATCTTTTGCTAGTACAATCCTTTACAACAGCATCTTAATATAGCTCAAGTATTCAACAGCAACAAGGAATTGTTTTGTATATTTTAAATGTGGGTTTATTTTCATTTGAAACTCCTTAATTCATTACTTCAATTGTGAAAAGTTATTTAGTTATTTCCAAGGATTCTGGGATTTCTGACTCTCAAAGATGTTTCAATATAGAAAGGAAGAAAAACCATTTGAAATAAATAAAAAATTCCTATTATCTCTCTCTCTCTCTCTCTATCTATCTATCTACAGCTACGGATCCATCTGGTGGTGATCTGTGGGACTAATTGCACAAATGTCCATGGGCATCTATCCATGGGCATCTCCCACAAGGGCCTGAGATAACTGTTTCAGACACAGGATACATTCATCAGCCTTTTGGACAGACTCTGATAAGAACACCTGCAGTAGCCTTGTATCTGGAGAGTGTCTGTTATTTGATACATTGTAACCACCCCTATATACGTCTTTTGATTATGCTGTGTGATGTAAAAACCTTAGTAACAATAAAAGAGGGTGCTGGAGTCAGCTCTGGGCTCTCATCCCGAGATACCTGTCTGCGTGTCTCATTCTCCATGGGAGACCACCACATCTGGTGACCCCGACGTGATCCACTGAAGGATACGTCCCTGCCAACCCTTTACTTATCGCCTGGAATAGGCTTGGTGCACCCGACGAAGTTGCTGGCAACTGACTCCTCTTCGTAAGTATGGGGGGTGGAATGTCTCACGCTCAAAAGCAGCATGTGGAAGAGCTGAGGCTACTTGGCAGGAAAAAATATCTTACTGATCAGGAACAGAAATTAACCCGTCACCTTTCTAAATCTGAGGCTGTCAAATTGCTTGCTTACGTTTGGGCTAACTGCTCATCCTATCCGGAGTCTGGATCTTTAAAAATAGATACATGGAGGAAAATTGGTACTATTCTCCACCAGTCTCCGAGAACCCCCCCAGAGATTTTATGCCTTTGGAAAATTGCCTATACTTTGATTCAAACCTATGCTGAATTGCCTCATCAGCCTTTATTAGATCCTCCACCGTATAAAAATCCGTCTGTTATGTTGGCCACTCCCTTACCCCCTGGAGCTGGTTTTAACCCTTCTGTCCCTGCAAATTTTATGGATTCTGATAAACAGCAAACAACCTCTCCTGTTCCTGCCACGTTGCCTCCTCTCTCCTCTCTCTCTCTCTCTCCTGGAATCATGCGTGGTGCTTTTCAAAAGGCTTTAAATAATGGTGATTTAAGCGTTTCTGAACTATCCGAGACAGAGTTGTTCCCTGTTAATTACCAACAGACTGCTAAAGGGTTAATAGTGGGTTGGGAGGCACTTCCCCTGGCTATGATCAGAGAATTGAAAAAGGCTACAAAAGATTATGGCATAACCAGTCCCTATACTAGAGGACTAATACATTCAATTGCTAGTGCATATAGAATGTTGCCTCAAGATTGGAAAGATCTGTTCCGCATGCTTCTTAACGGAACACAATACATAGTCTTTGAATCTGAATATAAAAGAGAGGCACAAAAGAGAGCTAATCACCCAGGTTCACAATACACAGCAGAACAACTCTTTGGAGAAGGCAATTTTACTACCCTCAATGCTCAAGCTCAAACTTTTACTCCCTTTGCATTTCCTATCATTAATGCTTGTGTTCTTTCTGCCATGGCTTGTGTTGATGAGTCTGGCACCCCGATTCAATCTTTTTCTGCCATTCGCCAGACTGCAACTGAATCCTATGCAGACTTTGTAAATTGCCTGCAAGTTGCCATTGAGCATCAAATTTCAAACAGAGATGCAGCAAATGAAATCCTCATAAAATTGGCTTATGAATATGCAAATGCAGACTGCCAGTCCATTCTTAAACCAATTGTTTCCAGTCCCACGGCCACTCTGGCAGACTTTCTTAAAGCCTGTCGCATTGTGGGAACCAATGCTTTTCAAATGGACACTCTTGCAGCTGCAATCCAAAAGGGGAATCAACCCCAAGGCACTTGCTTCAATTATACTCTTCAGATGTATTGCAACTTTCTCTTGCTGACTGGGCAGGATCTGTTTCCTGTCATATTCCCTCTGACCCTCGCTTCCAACTCCTTAATAATGTTTCAATTTCTCTGCATTCTCCCATTTCCTCCTCTCCCATTCCTAATGCTGTCACCCTGTATGTTGATGGTAGCAAGACTTATGGTTCATGTGTATGGAAGGAGGGTGAACAGTGGCACACAAAAATTACTCCTCCTCAAACTTCTGCTCAGCGTGCTGAACTTGCTGCTACAATATTGGCCTTACAAACTTTTTCTTCTGAACCTTTTAATCTTATTTTAGATAGTCTTTATGTATATAAAGTTCTCACCTCTTTATCTGATTCATATGTGTCACCCTCACTGGATGACTCTCTCCTCAGTCTCTTTCTCACACTTCAATCCCTTCTTCATTCCCACTCTACTTGTTTTTTTCCTGCTCATATTAGAAGTCACCAACCTTTCCCTGGTATTATCTCCGAAGGCAATGCCAAGGCGGATGCTGCCGCTTCGGCTGCCTCCACTCACCAGGACGTTTCTGTCCTTGTTTTATCTCCCATAACTCCATGGGACAGCCATTCATATTTTCATCAAAATAAGAAGGCTTTAATGAAACAATTTTCTTTAACAGCTACGGAGGCTGCGGCTATCATACAACAATGTCCCACCTGCAGCCTCCAAGCACACTCTGTTCCTCAAGGGGTCAACCCAAGAGGGACGCAGAGCTGTCAACTTTGGCAAATGGATGTTACACAATATTTGCCATTTGCCCCTTGGAAATACTTGCATGTTTCCATTGACACCTATTCAGGTTTTATTATGGCCACCCCTCAAAGGGGTGAGTCTGCTAAACATGTTATTAATCATTGTATTCGTACTTTTTCTACCCTGGGCAATCCAAAAGAAATTAAGACTGATAACTCTCCTGCTTATACCAGCACCTCCTTTGCGCAGTTTTGCTCTCGCTGGTCTATTATTCATAAATTTGGCATTCCATATAACTCCACTGGTCAAGCGATCGTGGAACGAGCCAATCAGACCATAAAAAGGGCTCTAGACATGCATGCAAAAAAGAAAGGGGAAAATACCCCCGGCTTGCCTGGGATACAAAACACTCTTAATCTTGTACTTTTTACCTTAAACTTTTTGAATGTTTCTGGCACCCCTGGCTCAACTGCCGCAAGCAGGCATTTTTCTGCTTCTCCCACAGATTCTTCACGCCCCCAGGTATACTATCGACGTTTGCCTGATCCCACCTGGAAAGGGCCTGCCTCCCTCATTACTTGGGGTCGAGGCTATGCTGCAATAGACGACCATGGCGAGATCATTTGGACTCCAGCTCGTTGTGTTCGTCCTTATATGGCTCAACGTACACCACCTCAGCCAGGCATATGAGGATCAGGGACTGTGGGCTTTTAATGCTTTTGTACGGGATGCCAGGCGCACTGCTCTTACACTTAACGTCACGAACTGTTGGATCTGCATGCAAATTCCTGGTGACAGTAGTGGTGGTCTTATTTTCCATGCCATTCCATTCAATGAAACAGGATGGAAGCAGCTGTGGAGCATAACTACAGAGACATTGAATATGACATATGCTGTGGGTGCTCGTATAATGGAACCTGCCAGATTTTGTTTTTATAGCACAGGACTATTCCGTACTGCCATTTATTTGGGAACTTATAGTAATTGTCAACAAGTTATTATATGGAATTCAGCAAAGAAATGTAAATCCATCAAAAGCAACCTTACTAAGGTAAATGACACTTATCAAAGCAATCAATGGACAAACATCAGTACCTACATGGCTTGCCTTGACATGGAATCCATAATAACATTTGCTAATGAGTCTCACCAGGGTTATTATGAGTTACCCGATATGTGGCTACTATGTGGCCGTAGAGCCTATCACCAGGTGCCTAAGGATTGGAAAGGCACCTGTACACTGGGCCTTTTGACTCCTGCTATATATGCCTTGCCTCATCTCCCTGATGGACGCCTGCGGAACAAACGTGATACTGGTTCCTCAGATCCACCCCTAACATTGGGTGGTAGTTTAGAGACTCAAATCAGCAGAGGGATTCTACCCAATCTAGGAGTTGCCATGAACTATAGAGACCTTCATTTGCTTAACAATTGGACTGTTCATATGTTTAATGAAACAATTAACAGCATTAAAATGATTAATCAAGAAATGGGGGAAATAAGGGAAGTAGTTTTGCAAAATCGGTATGCTTTAGATATTATTTTAGCAGCAAAAGGCGGTGTATGTGCCTTAATTCATTTTCATTGTTGTATGTATATACATGATTTTCAACCTAATATTTCTGCTACAGCTAGAAAAATGGAATCTTTGCTCCAAAATAATCCCTTACGCAGCGATGGATCAGGCACCGTGGATATTTGGGGTGCCCTTTGGTCCTGGCTACCGGATGGATCCTGGCTACGATCTTTGATTTCTATTATAGTAACCATTTTGATATTATTTGTATTGCTATGTTGTTGCATTCAATGTATTCCCTCCCTCCTGCAAATGTGCAAAAATGTTACGCCCTCCACTAGGAAGGACGCCTTAATCAGTGAATCAAGATCCCTTCTGGAACTGGAAGTGAGTAACATTGAAAAAACAGAAAAGCAGGAGATGTGGGACTAATTGCACAAATGTCCATGGGCATCTATCCATGGGCATCTCCCACAAGGGCCTGAGATAACTGTTTCAGACACAGGATACATTCATCAGCCTTTTGGACAGACTCTGATAAGAACACCTGCAGTAGCCTTGTATCTGGAGAGTGTCTGTTATTTGATACATTGTAACCACCCCTATATACGTCTTTTGATTATGCTGTGTGATGTAAAAACCTTAGTAACAATAAAAGAGGGTGCTGGAGTCAGCTCTGGGCTCTCATCCCGAGATACCTGTCTGCGTGTCTCATTCTCCATGGGAGACCACCACAGTGATCCATCTGGTGGTGATGCTATCTAACCCGCATTTTTCTATCTTTTCAAGTAGTAGGTTGTAATCTACTTTGTCAAATGCCTTATTGAAGTCCAAGTAAATTATATCCACAGCATTCCTCTGGTCCGCTAATTTTGTCACTTGGTCAAAGAATGCAATAAAATTTGTCTGGCATGATCTGTTTTTGACAAACACATTTTGGCTTTTAATAATGACTTTGTTTGCCTGTAGATGTTTGCTGATTCATTGTTTGATTATCTTTTCCAGAATTTTCCCAGGTATTGAGGTCAGGCTGATAGGTCTGTAATTTTCTGGGTCCTTTTTTCTCCCTTTTTTGAAGATGGGAACTACATCAGTTCTTTTCCAGTCCTCTGGTAGTTCCCCAGTTCTCTAGGATATTTGAAAAATATAGTTCAGTGGTTCTGAGATCACATCTGCCAGTTCCTTGAGAACTTTGGAGTGTAATCCATCTTCTCCTTGTGATTTGAACTCGTCTAGGCTGGACAGGTGCTCACTTACCATTTTCTTGCCTATCTTAACTTGTATTTCTATTTTGTTTTTTATGGCACTATTTTTGATAGGTTGGTCTGTTTTTTCCGTTTGTGTAAAGACTGATGTGAAAAATGAGTTAAATAGTTCTGCTTTCTCCCTGTTGCTTGTCACCTTCTTGCCACTTTCACCCACTAATGGACCAATTGTTTCCTTCACTTTTTTCTTGTTTTTTTACATGTTGAAAGAAGCTTTTCAAAACATGCTCTTTTTACTTTGTTCCATAATTTTATGTCTTTTTGACAATTACAAATCTACATCAGCAAGTCTGAAGGATTATGATAATGGTCTGAAACTGTTAATAATATAATAATAGCCCAAAACTATTAATTTCTATATTAAGCCAAGTAAATCTGCCTATTTTCTAGGCTTGAGGATTGGATTTAGCTCAAAGTCACTGTATTACAGTATTTTATGCCAATCAATAAAATAGTATGCCTGAAATCCTCAAGAGATAGATCATTTTTATTAAGTTGCTGATATATTATTCAAAAATTTTAAAGGATTATATATATAAAGCATAGCTGCATGTTCTTTAGTTTGCCCAGCACTCCCAAGCCCATTACTCAGGTTAGGTGGGGCCCCAAGCTTTCTCCCTATGTTTTTGTGCTTGTTTTGCAGAGTAGAGGGTTAACAAATGGTTGCTGTAAGCTTTGCAGAAGACTGATGCTTTGATAGTTTTCTTAAATGAGAAGAGGGCTAAGGACCCATCCATTCTGATATGTTAATATGTACACAATTTTCTTCATGCATCTTTTTTAGAGATTTGCTGTTTTCTCAATGATTCTTTTAACCTACTTCATAAATAGATAAATCCTAAGTTTCAACCTCCGTGTCTGACAACACCTGTGTCCATCTTGAAATTTATTTGATTAAGTCAGGCTTGGTCAGTGGTCAAATCTTTGATTGCTGGGAGAAAAAAAAGATGAGAGAGCTGGTCAAGTTGTGCACATCCATTCACTTGAGATTGGAGGGATGTGTTGGATGTAATCTATAGGTATTTATAACAGGCAGAAGGAGCAGGGTGCGTGGGATGAGGAGGAAGAGGAGAAAGAGGAGGAAGGTAGAATAGGGTGTCCAGAAAGAGAGCAATTATAATGGTAAGGTGATCTGACAGCTGCTCTAATGATAGTAACTTTTCTGAGTAAGCTAAGGATTCATTTTACATTTTTTTTCGGAGGTCCCCATATGCCCAAGTTGATTGTACATACTCCAATCATATCATGTCATTGCTGGTTATGTTCCCTGGGGTCTTCAAAAGACATTATTTTGAAGGGCAATTCTTGTTCTAAGAAAATTATGTATGGGGTCCTTGGTGCTCTTTGAGCTTGGTTGTTTTCTTTCAGACATTTCATTATCAAAATAGGAAACATAAGTGCTCAAAATTATGTATCCTTTGTAAGAAATAAAAATATTTTATTAGTCCATCAACACAATCCAATTAAAAAAATAATATAAAAGGCCATGAGAACTTATTACTCCATTTTCATGCTATTCTCTTGAACTGGAACAGGTCATTGTGCACTAGAACAGCTCAGCCATGTATTCAGTAATTAGGTAATTGAGCCCACAAAAATGATTTAATCTTTCCAATCGTAAACCAGGATTTTATCTCACTGCAATGAAATCATACGTTTCTGAAGCAAAAGTTCAACTCTATAGGAAGCAAGGATAGGTAAAGAAGTTAAGAACTAGACTGGGGATGGAATTTTATGTAGACACTACTGGGATCTCTGGACTCTCATTAATGGGCCACATCTTCAAATAAGCAGGCACAGATTGATAAACAGCAAGAGGTTTCTTCAAAAGACCAACACCACCAGCAGCAACAGCTCATGGAAACAGCAGGCCAATGTTCTATTACAAAGATATCTTTCTTCCATCCTACTGTCTGGGGCTCATTTAAAGAAAGTTAAGCTGATTATATTTCTTTCATCAAACTCTGAAGGTAGGTTCTTTGGAAACAAATAATATTCATTATAGGCATGCTGAATGTGGAAACATAGGTCCAAAGGACCAATTGTTACTACTATAAAGTCTCAAATATTTGGTTTAATTCTGATAAGATGTTTTGTCTGAAAGAATGGCTTTGGTCACATTATGAAGAGGGATTAAATTTTATTTTATTCCTATAACCACTTCCCTGTTGTGTGTGAGGTTTCTGTTTTAAAAACAATGTTTTCATTTTGAGATCAGTTTTGATCTTTATTGGGCACCTATTGGTGTTGAGCCATAGAATGTGTGTACCAAGCATTGAATGATTTAGCATCTGCCATAATCCATCAATGCTCATGATAGCACTTTTTTTAGTATTACTTTTAATAATAATTGCTCTGTAAATTCAATTCTGTGATTGCTTACTTTTCATGTTTCTTGTTTATCGAATGGCTGTTCTGTCATTCTGATAAGAGTGCTTCAGGAAGCTTAAAAGAAAATAAATGAATGATTAAGAAACAAAACAAAGCAAAACAGCATAAAACAATAAGAGAATTTGAATTATTAAAAAAATAGATAAAGGAAATGTTTTAGATACTTAAATGTGATTGAATTTAAGAAAATTATAATGGATAAAAATGTTTTGAATAAGAGTTAAAGGATTAGATGACTAGATATACTAAATGGAATGTTTAAAGATTAAACATATTTTTTAACTATGGTTAAAAAGAATAAGCAATTTAGGAAATAAATATATATTAGCTTAGGAGGGATATATACTTTAAGTAGTATGTTATTTTTTATGTTTTTTTACTCTTCCTCTTGTTTCTGTTTTCTTTTTCATTGTTTTATCTATTCCTTAAGAAATGTAAAAGTGTGAGATGGTTCATATGGAAAAATAGAGTTAAATTTTTAAATGTAATTAATTTTTGAGAAAATCTTAAGTAAGAATACCTAGAATTTGGTGGGAGAAACAAACTAAAATAAGGACTGTAACGGGATCTATGATAAGGCAACCAGAATGATTGGATAGAAAAGAAATATTATATTGATGTGATTATTATTTTTAGGACTATTGGGAAAGATATATATTTAATTGTTATCTTTCAAAACAAGAGCCGAGGTGGCGCAGCAGTTAGAGTGCAGTACTGTAGGCCACTTTAGCTGACTGTGTTCAGCAGGTCAGCGGTTCAAATCTCACCGGCTCAAGGTTGACTCAGCCTTCCATCCTTCTGAGGTAGGTAAAATGAGGACCCAGATTGTTGGGGGCAATGTAAATATGTATATACATTGCTTACTGGTGTACACCGCTTAGAGAGTGCTTGCACTTAAAGCGGTATTTAAGTCTCATAAATAAATAAATAAATAAATAAGAATTGTATTAACTCAATGTCTGCAAAAGAGGATATTTTGGGAAAAGAGGAAATCAACTAAAACCATTATGTGGATTATGGATTACAGAAATCAATTTTTGGTGATTGTTTTACAAATATAACCCAGATGACACACTGTTCACCAACTATTAAGTGATTTATGTTTTAAAAAAAATCAATAAAATATATTACAAAAAAAAAATAAAGACAGAAGAGTTGGCAGATTTAAAAAAAAAGTGCAAGGGAAAATACATCCATAGTTTATATGCAGTTATTTTTTCTACATATGGCATAATTCATATCTATGTCACAAAAAGAAGTGTACAAATGAACTATTTGTCTTTAAATTATGCCTACAAAAGGCAACTGACAATGTTGAAGAATTTGTTACACGTCTGAAACTAATGTTGACTGAATCTTTGGTCAAAGACCAAATTTTTGGGGGGGATAAAGCAAGAAGTTGCAAGTACACTTACCTGGAGAAGTGTTTGTCCCTAGAAAATACTAAATGTAATTCTGAAATATTGTGAAGAATATTGTAGGATTTCCAAGCAATTTTAAGGAATCAAAATTGATTCAAAGGGACACACACGCAAAAATAACATAAAATAAATGAGTGGCAAAAAGTGCCTTATGGACTACAGTATTTTCACCAGCTACTTACACATAATTGGATGTATTATGGTTGGCCCTACCTAACATGTCAGCCAATTTGTGATAAAATAAACCCTTTCTCCATGGTTATAATTTATTGTGAACCAGGGCATATCATCAGTCATCCAAAAATGGAATCCCTGGAATAATGTATATCTGAAAAAGGTTTGAATCAATACATTAGAAATAGCAGAGTATTGACATCTGTATATCAGTGAATAAACAAATGTAAAAACACTTGAAAAAAATTAACTTTAGTTTCTTTTAAAAAGGCCATAGGTATTTTTTAGCCAGAATACCTTTTTCTCTGACAACCAATCTCCTCTTGTTTAGTATGCCTGACTGAACAAAGAATAGGTCATTAAAGTGTGAGTCTGTTCCTTCTAAGTTATTCAATTCCTATTTTATTTTACTCATTAATACTAGAGGTTAACAATTCTGCTCTATTTAAAAAAATGTCTGGATTCACTTAATGCAATGATGCATAACTTTAATTAAAAATAAGCCCAAAAGATATGGTAGAAAATTAACATCTAAAGAAGTGTGTCAAATAAGCTTAAAAACAAGAAAAGAATGGCATTTAACAGTGATAATGACCAACTTAGCCTAATCAACTTGGCTACAAAAAGAAAAAAAACTTCTACTATTCAGTGGTCACTTTTTGACACATAAAATTGCAGTACATTACAGTATATAATTTTCTTGGTGAAAGAAAATTATATGCACGAGAACATGCTAATCACAAATGGAGTGATATCACCTAAGAACAATAAACTGAATATTAATGAAAGGAATATTTCAAAAGAATATATTATATCATTCTGAATCTGCATAGTGGTCTTGTGATTCTAGATTCCAGAGTTTAGAAGGATATTAAACCTGTTTTTGGTCTTGAAGTGCAACTGTTACCAAGGGTCAGTTTAACTTAGGTAATGCAGTGACAATGTTAATTTGATTGTATTTACAGTAAGTTAACACTTATTTGCAAAGTAGGCTCCCCCTTCTTTCCTTCCTTCCTTCCTTCCTTCCTTCCTTCCTTCCTTCCTTCCTTCCTTCCTTCCTTCCTTCCTTCCTTCCTTCCTGCTATTCAGGTGCAACATTGATTGAATATGATCAATTGATATCACCATAGAAGGCGTTGAAGCCACAGGAACCTTGGGAGGTAGTGATCATGCAATATTGGAATTCAACATTATGGAAGCACAAGTAATAGAACACAGTCAAACTAGAGTCTTGGACTTCAAGACAGCTAATTTCAATAAACTTAGATAGGGTTTGGGAAGGATTCCATGGATAAGAATCTTCAAGGGGAAAACAACTCAAGAAGCTTGGGAAATTCTGAAAAGCGAGATAATAGAAGCCCAGTCTAGCACAATACCAACAAAGAGGAAAAATAACAGCTCTCAAAAAAAAACCAGAATGGCTGCATAAAGAACTTTCTGAAAAATTGAAAGATAAAAAGGACAAGCATAGAAAGTGGATAGAGGGGCACATAACTAAATCAGAATATCAGCAAATAGCCAGAGCCTGCAAGATGAAGTGAGGAAAGCTAAGGCTCATAATGAACTAACACTTGCGACCAAAGTTAAAAACCAGAAAAAAAGCTTCTTTCAACATGTAAAAAACAAGAAAAAAGTGAAGGAAATGATTGGTCCATTAGTGGATGAAAGTGGCAAGAAGGTGACAAGCAATAGGGAGAAAGCAGAACTAGTTAGCTCATTTTTTACATCTGTCTTTACACAAAGGAAAAAAAAACAGACCAACTATCAAAAATAGTGCCATAAAAAAACAGAACAGAAACACAAGTTAAGATAAGCAATAAAATGGTAAGTGAGCACAATGGTAAGTCCAGCCTAGACGAGTTCAAATCATCAGGACCAGATGGATTATACCCCAAGGTTCTCAAGGAACTGGCAGATGTGATCTCAGAACCACTGAATTATATTTTTCAAAGATCCTGGAGCACTGGGGAACTACCAGAGGACTGGAAAAGAGTTGATGTAGTTCCCATCTTCAAAAAAGCAAAAAAAAAAAATGGATCCAGGAAATTACAGACCTATCAGCCTGACCTCAATACCTCGGAAGATTCTGGAAAAGATAATCAAACAATGAATCAACGAACACCTAGAGGCAACCAAAGTCATTATTAAAAGCCAAAATGTGTTTGTCAAAAACAGATCATGCCAGACAAATCTTATTGCATTCTTTGACCAAGTGACAAAATTAGTGGATCAGAGGAATGCTGTGGATATAATTTACTTGGACTTCAGTAAGGCATTTGATAAATTAGATCACAACCTACTACTCGATAAGATAGAAAAATGTGGGTTAGACAGCATCACCACCAGATGGATTTGTAGCTGGCTGACTGGCCATACTCAGTGTGTGGTCCTCAATGGAACTGTATCCACATGGAGGGAAGTGTGTAGTGGGGTGCCCCAGGGCTGTATTCTGGGCCCAGTGCTCTTCAACATCTTTATCAACGATTTGGACAAGGGGATAGATGGGGAACTCATTAAATTTGCAGACAACACCAAGCTGGCAGGAATAACCAACACTCCAGAAGACAGGCTTAAGATACAGGAGGATCTGAATAGATTTGAACACTGGGTGCTATCTAACAAAATGAAATTCAATGGATAAAAAAGTAAGGTTCTACATTTAGGCAAGAAAAACCACACGTACAGGTATAGTATAGGGGTACCTTGCTCAATAGTAGTAACTGTGAGAAGGATCTCAGAGTCCTAGTGGACAATCACTTAAATATGAGCCAGCACTGTGCTGCAGCTGCCAAAAAAGCCAACACAGTGCTGGGCTGCATTAATAGAGGGATAGTATAAAGATCACAAGAAGTATTAATACCACTTTACAATGCCTTGGTAAGGCCACACTTGGAATACTGCATCCAGTTTTGGTCACCACAATGTAAAAAAGATGTTGAGACTCTAGAAAGAGTACAGAAAAGAGCAACAAAGATGATTAGGGGACTGGAGGTTAAAACATATAAGGAACGGTTGCTGGAATTTGTACTGTCTAGTCTAATGAAGAGAAGGATGAGGGATGACATGATAGCAGTGTTCCCATATCTCAGGGGTTGCCACAAAGAAGAGGGAATTAAGCTATTTTCCAAAGCACCTGAAGGCAGGACAAGAAGCAATGGATGGAAATTAACCAAAGAGAGAAGCAACCTAGAACTAAGAAGAAACTTCCTGACAGTTGGAACAATTAACCAGTGGAACAACCTGCCTCCAGAAGCGGTGAATGCTCCAACACTGGAAGTTTTTAAGAAGAGACTGGACAGCCATTTGTCTGAAATGGTATAGGATTTCCTGCTTGAGCAGGGGGTGGGACTAGATGACCTCCAAGGTCCCTTCCAACTTTATTATTATTACTATTACCATTAGAATGTTCTTGTATGGTTAAATTCTGCCTATACATTTAACTTCATATAAGTAGTTTATTATGCACAGCGGCACTAGGCAACAAGCACTCAAATCTAGCATCTTGAAGAGGGTATGTTTTATGCCCATAAATCTGCCATAATGTGGCAGAAAATAGAAATATACAGGAACAAAATGTATGAATTTGAATAAAAAATAAAATAAAATCTAAATCAAATTTAATTTTTGCCTTGGACCCATTACCCTGGTTCCATTCGCTTTTACAAGTTCATCATTTGACAACCAGTGAAAAACCAAGAATGACTTTCAGGGTTGATTTCAAAATCAACCTAGTATATTAATAAATAAATTACCTGCACATGAATATATGTTGAGGCTTAGTTTCAAATGTGTATATCATTGTGTGAGTTTATTTTTCTTCAAAACAAACCAAAACAAAAAACTTTAACACCTCACACTTAGAAAACTAAAGCAAAGCTGTATTTTTTGCTGAAGAGAAACTGTTCATTCACTTCATCAGAAAAAAAATTGTGGCCCTCAGCCACCAAAATCTCACTCCACCACAAATATTTTAATTAAACTGCTCTATAGGGAAATGATCTAGCTAATGATATAGAACAAACAATATAAAATGGAAGTTACTGATCATAAAGAGCATATAATTAAATAACATGATCAGGACAAAAAATAAGTGGGGAAATCTGAGCAGTGTATATGTTTACATTGGTCATACTCTAATCATTGTGAAAGCTTTGCCAACTGCTTCTTTTTTAGTAAACCTGCTTGTTTACCAGGCTAAAACTGCTAAATTATAATCTTAGTAACAGACAGAATGTAGCGTTGATTCTTTTGGATGACAATGCTACTTTTGGTTATAATAATTGATTAAACCTTTAGGACAAGTAGCTTTCAATTGGCAAATTAAATAATCTAGCATATTTTGCTGATAGTAATTCAAAGAAAAATTAAACTGCATATGTGGCTGAATTCTATATGGTTTGTGTAATAATATAGGAATAATAAAAATGATACAATAATAATTATAAATATCCTTTCAATCAGGAAACAAAAGGAAGGCAGAGAAATAGGAAACTTATATTCAGATATATTATGAAGCATGATCATAAAAGAAATACCAAAAAGAAAAGCCAAGTCAGTATTAGAACTGGATAATAATTGGTTGGGTCTACGTGGATGATTAATGTATTGTTTTTTTAATTATTTTCCCCTTTAAAAATCCCATGAATTTAGAATTAGATATTACTTTTAAATTTTGGAGCCATATTTTCTATGTTCCTCCAGGACATGTGAACAACTGCAGATTTCCAAGAACAGTCAGTGATATAGAACAATTGTCCATGGGGACAATATACCAAGTAGTAATGGTAAATTATAAAAGTATGACTGGAGCATATATTATGGCTGGGAAATCAAGGTTGTAGTCCTATGTTTATCAAGATAGTTTCTGATCTCAGGTACACTTCCATAGTGGGGGAGTGGGTGTTCTATGATATGCTAGAGTGGTGAGATATTGAACATATAAAATATCTGTTCTAGCACTGATGATATTACCTAGTTTGGTAATGAAACATCTGCAAGAAAACAATCAAGCTCGGCGAGCACCAAGGACCCCACATGTACATAGCTATGGTGAGTGGAAAGTATTGTTTTCATTGAAGGTGTATGAACTGGATGTAATGGTATCATGGGTATGATGTTCAAAGTGATAGAATTGAAATTGTAAGAATATTAATTTTTGTTATTAATTTTATTGTACATAATATGAAGGATTATGCATTCCAAGATTCAATAAATGTTATGGCAGACAGAATATTTATTATTATTAAGAAGTTAGTGAATTCTGCCAGGAACAGAAGCAATGTACTGACTGACAGCAGTTCTCCAGGGCATCAAAGCGACATCTTTCTTAGCTCTGTCTAGAGATGTCCAGAGTTCAAAGTATGACAACACATGCATTGTATTGCTTGCCCAATCTGGTTTGGGAGTTATTCCTGCCCAGTCTGATTTCCCAACATCCCTTCCTGCACTGAATAATTCTTTAGATTAACCTCCATTCCTACTATACTCTTCCTAAATATTACATATATTTTCCTTCCTCATTCCATTCTACCCACATACTTCCCATTGACTACTGAAATGCTATGCTCTTTCAAGCAGAATCTGCAAAGAATTAGATAAAGCAGATGCCATTTCTGAAAGGAATGAACACATTCTTCAAAATGCAACTGTTTTCCGTAGCCCACAGGGTTCTGCTTATTGTGTATATGGCACAAACATAAATTATAGGGACAATGATTCTCATATATACATGGCTCTGAGAAATGAAGCAGAACACATTGTTCTTTTGAATGCTCCTGCACACAATTTAGAATGATGCCAGTGTTGCTTTTGACAAATTATGTGCGGGAAGTGCTAGTTTTGAGCATTTAGAGACATTCATTATGAGCCAACAGCAGCATTACATTGAAAGAGTACTATGCTTTTGTTAAAACAGGGTGAATGTAGCCACCCTACCTCATAATGATGGCTGTTTCTATTGTGACATATTTTAAGACTGCAGGGAAGGTGGGTCTGTGTCTGAAATTCAAATATGGAACATAGATAACTGAAAACTGAATATAAAAAAGTTAAGATCATTTGTCCTTTTCTTTTTCTTATAGTAAGTCTATTTCATTTAGATATCCTTTTGCCTTTCTTCATAGGGTTAAATGTGAACTATATAGATCTGTGAACTATGAGTCTGGAGGGGGAAGTTAAGCTCTCCATATTGAAAGGCAGTTGCTCAAATAAGAGCCAAAGATCTCTCTGTGAAAAAGTATTCTGAATCAAGGTCCTGGCAGTTTTCTGCCTCAAGGTTTTATATCAACAGACCAGTAAGGATGGTGTAGTTGCATCTAGCTTGGTCCCAGGAGATAGAGTTTTGTGTAGTATAGAAGGCATGCTTTCTGAGTCCCACTGATGGTATTGTTTAATAGAGGTGATAAAAAAACATGCTGTGTTAGATGTTGTTGGATTGCTAATACAATGGAAGACAAACAGTCCTAAAAACCCTAAGTCCCTAGGTTATGTAATTTATAAATGACAATCAACACCTTGAATTACTCACAGAGTAAGCTTGCATGGCAGTGATATAAAGCAGAGGTCACCAACCTTTTTGGTTTGGCAGCCCGGAAGGGGAGGCAGGCACTATTACATGCATGCACAAACACACAAATGGGCCATGCATGAGCACAAACAGGCCACGCATGCACACACACAAATGAGACTGTGCGAACATGAGTGCTGTAAATAGAACAGGACACTTGGGGCGGTGCTAGTGCCAGTAGGACATTTGGGGCAGAGCGCTGGTAGCACCAGTGGGATGCTTGGAGCAGTGCTAGTGCCGGCAGGATGGTTGAGGGTGGGGCAGTGCTAGCATTAGCGGGATGCTCAGAACAGTGCTAGTGCCAGTAGGATGCCCAGGGTGGGGGACGGTAGCGCCGGTAGGATGCTCGAAGCAGTGCTAGTGCCAGTGGAACACTCGGGGAGATGGGGCAGCGTAGCACCAGAGGGATGCTTGGAACAGCATCAGTGCCAGTAGGATGCTTGTGGTGGGTGATACTAGTGCTGGTGGGATGCTCAGGACAGCGCTAGCACAAATGTGGGGAGTGAGTGCATGCACACACGTGCATGCATTGGCCATCCCTTCATGCAAGTCCAGTGGCCAAGAGGCCACGGCCCAGTAGTGGGATGCATACCTTAGGTTGGGGACCTATGGTATAAGTATTACATGGTATACTTTATGCCACCACATTCTAGATCAATTGTGGCTTCCAAATAATCTTCAAACTCAGTTCTGTGTCTATGAATAGGATCTCTCAATGAAGAAAATGGTGAAATTGACATACCATACAAATCTGCACAAGGGTTTACCTGGCCATAGCTGCCACATGCTCTCTAATAGAATTTGAGAGTCTAAGAAAAAAGAAGAGAGAGAGAGATTTGCACACAGGTTTTGGCTGGAGAAGTGGAACCCCAACTAGATTAAAGTTGCATAATCCTGGAATTGGATGATCCATGAATCCTTAGCCACTCACTGAAGTTGAGGTTCAGTCTGTTTCTCCCCAACTAGGTCCAACATCTTCCAGGTACTGTAGTATCAGCTTGCCCATACTGCTTTATCTACCCGAGGTCAACATATATACCAGTCTATCATTGATGTATTAGTAAAGGGAAGGTTGGAAATTTTCCAACATTTTGGGGTCCAATGATGATTTACGGAGAGGGTGGACCACTACCTCTTCCAAGGAAGGTGGAATCAAGGAAAAATTTATCATCATCTTGATCCAATTACATACCATGTGCCAGGACAACATACATCAATCATAATACACAGGTGGTCTTACAGACATAAAAGGAAGTTCTCTGGAACTAGAAAAAAAACTGGAGTAAGCTTAGTTTCAATTTTGGTAAGAAACATTTTCACTATTGCATTGTGGCTTACGCTTTCTCCCGTCTACGTATTAGGAAGAAGAACACCCAATCTACTTTGCTTTGTTTGCTACTTGTTTATTTAAATAGCAGAGAAAACTAAGACAAAAAGAAATTAATCAGGAAACAGCAGTACCTTAGCCATACATATCAGGCACTAATAAACATGTTTATAGGAAAGTGAATGGCAAAAATCTCTGTATTGTCCAAAGAGAGCCAAAATGTAAGTTAATAAATTCATAAGGAAAAAAAGAGGAAAAGTATTTGCAGATTACTCGACTGGCTATGATAGAGTCTAGGAAGAGAGCCTTCTCTGCTGTTGCCTCTGCCCTGTGGAATATTTTCCTCCTGGAGTTGACACAGGCCCCCACTCTCCTGAATTTTTGAAAATGAGTTAAAATGTGGCTCAGCAACTTCGCATTGGCAGACCAAAGGAGCCCGTAACCATGGGGCTGGTTGGTGTCCCAAGAGCTCTCCCTTTCTCCTTTTTAACTACTTGTTTTAACAGGGTTTAATCATCCTTGTCTCCTTCTAAATTTTAAATTTTTATTAACTTTTTTTATTTTAACATTTTATTGTACCCCACCCAGAATTTCCTCTCTGAGGACAATGGGTGCTTCAAAAATGTGAAAAATAAGTAAATTTATAGGGCTGCTCCACTCAACACTGTGACTCCGGGTAGTCTGTAGCAAAACAACCAATAAAGCAAAAAACAAAAATAAAAATACAAAAACCAAAGCACAATGCATTAAAAAGTTAACCAATATATAAAATATAAAATGATAACCAGAAACCAGATTTCACTTAGCAGAATCCAGATGTTTGGGGGCATACTTGAGGTAAACTCCACATGATTGTAAAAAGTATTTGCTGGATTTTTCAGAATTTTCTAAAATGTTAAGAAAAGTATTTGTATATTGCTACCCAACCTTTAATATTAAAAATGATTTCTAAATAATAGGTTTTTTATGTAAGATTATTCATAATGTTACATAATTACAATTCCTATATTCAGGGGAAAAGCTAGATTGTACTGTCTAATGCAAATAATAGAATGTTTATATTTCTTTCTATGAGCATGATAAGAAAAGGAAAAACTCAGTTCTTTTTTGTTCATAGGCCTGCTATCTTTGGTTGACTATTGACTTAGGAATTGGTTTATGTGTTAATTTTCCCAATATTTCAATTTTTTTAATGAAAACCAACTATGGGGAAAATGCATTTATTTTTTTAGAATTCCCATAATGTTTATAACAATGATTCTGCTTTAAAATTTATATTGCTCTAACTGATTCAGGAGGAGCATGAACAAAATGTGCTGTAAACTGCAGGTAATACTGGCTTATAAAACAGATTCTTGGAACAATTAAGATAGTATGAATATAAACAAGAGATGGATGAAAAGTTCTTTCTCCCTTGAGATAAGAGCTCAGTGTGAAAAATGGTTTCTGCTCCATGCATAAAATCAATGACATCAATAATGGTTCTAAGGACATTAATTTGTACTCTTGATACTCCAGTGTAAGAGACAGCACTAAACTAAAAATAATGTAAACTAGTTAATTTGTTTCTGAATCCAAAATGATTAGAACAGCAAAAGGGACCAGTGCCCAGGGCACCTTTGATGAGAACATAATGATTGATTAGCTTGCCTTAGGCAGTTGGCACTGTCAGCTAGTCATTAATTCCAGGAAATACTGTGAGCTTTGATTGTTATTGTTTAATTTTACAAAATATCAGCACAAGATGTAATTATATAGAAGAGTATCACAATGATCCTATGCAAATCATGAAAATATTTCTGTATTTGTAATACAGAACTGTAATATAAAACTGAAATTAATCCACCAATTGCATTTAGAAATCAACTGTTCAGCTTATGAAATGTGGCTTGAAACAATTCAATATTCTTAATTTAATGATATACTTAATATTGCCTGTATACATTGAGTTTTGCAGGATTTATGATAAGTCATAATTCTGCAGACGGACTATGTGGCAAATAAGTCCATCAGAATGTGGATTCACAGTAGTTCTGGAGTAAATGAACTGCATCATTTTGAAAGGGATATCTTCCCCTTTTATTAAAATATCTATAGAAAAACTTCATAACCTAAGGTAAATTGCAGGATCCTGGACCGACTCAGATTAGATCCTGCAACATTATCCTGAGACACGTATATTTGCCTTCATTCTAAGGAATATTGCTTGTAACCATAAGCAAAGGTATGTAATGTGATACATACAAATACTGTATGTAGGGTAGATTTGTTTTTGAGTCCTACCAATGAGAATGTCTGTTGCTGTCTTTGACAATATCTTTCTCAGTTTGATGAGAGATTAATCAGTGTGAGCCTCAATAAATAAATAAATAAATAATCACCCCTTTTTAATCACTATTATTAGTAAAATTGCAGGAAAACTAACAAGATTTTATAAAATCAAGAATGATCTCTTCCCACTCATTTAGCTTAGTATGTTCTTCAGACATAAATACATAAATTTTTATTTTCAGCCTTGTTTGCATCTTCACTTTGATGATAAATAAGGCTGAGCTACTGCAAAGTTCTGAGATTTTTGTTTTAAGAGTAACTGAGATGCAGATCATGATATAGTGAGAAGGTACTGAATTATCTCTATATTGTGCTTTTCAGGCATTGATATTACATTCATTACCTTGTTACTTGGACAGCTCCCAGGCCTTACAATTAACTTTCATGGGATAATGGATATTGAAAGTGGATATTCACCCACTGGATCTAGAAGCAATAGCTACTTAACTGCCATTCAGCCTAGAAAAGAAATAAAGAAAAATAATAGGAGTACAATTTTTCAACACTCCAAGAGGTCTTCCATTCATTATTTATAGAACAATATTTTTTGACTAGTGTAATGAAAAAAGGATAGCTTTGTTCGCCATTTCGGCTGAGCTATTTGTCTCCAGCTCATTGTGTTTCCTATTTCTAGTTGAATTTTTATGAAAGCAACTGTTGCACTATAGTCTTGCACTATATTTGTAAACATATAAAGGATTATTTAATTCAGTTTTGGTCACCACGATGTAAAAAATATGTTGAGACTCTAGAAAGAGAAAGAGCAACAAAAATGATTAGGGGACTGGAGAGTAAAACATATAAAGAACGATTGCTGGAATTGGGTATGTCTAGTTTAATGAAGAGAAGGATGAGGGGTGACATGATAGCAGTATTCTAATATCTCAGGGGTTGCCACAAAGAAGAGGGAATCAAGCTATTATCCAAAGCACCTAAAGGCAGGACAAGAAGCAACTAACCAAAGAGAGAAGCAACCTAGAACTAAGTAGAAACTTCCTGACAGTTAGAACAATTAATCAGTGGAACAACCTGTTGCTTTCAAATGCAACAAAATTAATGCATTTTCTATGCATTCATTGCATAATCAAGCTATTTAAAATGATTTTCTTATGTGTGAACCTACAATATTAACAGTCAAAATATCAATTCCTCTGATATGTTAAACTGTAAAGTATACTACTTGAGTATTATACTGTCATTCCATATGCTAAATTTATTGATTTTATATTTTTAAAATAAATCCAATATTAATTTATATACTACTTTTAAATTAGATTATAATCTATTTGGGAGACACAGTGTGAAGCAAGTATGAAAAAAAATACTCTGTTAACAAAAACATAATGCATTTGTAAGATTGTTCTCTGAACCAAAAATAAAATATAAATCAGAGCTTGGGAAAAGTCAGAAAATTATTAGTTATTGTCTATTGCAAAATAATTGGAAGGACACTAAATTATGTTTGAAAGTTTTCTATTTGGAAATTGACCTAAGCTGATCAAAGTTTAACCTGGTTAATACTTTAGTTTGGTCTAGTGGTTAATGCAGACTAGGAGTGGGGAAACCAATTTTTAGTCCTATCATTGGCACTTTTGGGACAGCCCCTCTCTTTCACTCTAGAAAAATATAGCAATGATAAACCACTTCAAAAACATTGCCAAGGAAAAGGCATCAAGAGTCAAAGGTGCAAAACCAAAACAATAAAAAATACAAAAACCACATTGGGTGGAATACCAAGGCTAGACTGGAAGAAGGCAGAAGTGGCTGTCCAGTTCTGTACTGTGGGTAAGAAAACTTCATAGACATGCTTATGATGTCCCCAGACTTGAACATGACTTCTTAGAGTTTTTTTTAAAGTATCAACCATATGACAATAGGAAAATTATTTGCCTGAATTTTCAAAAGTTTTCTAAATGAACGTTATAAGGAAAGGTATAGGAAAACAAAGAATCCTTACAATTAAGGGATATATTATCTTCTCATATATGACTTGGGTGCAGTGATTTTAAAGTAATACATTAATGATCTGGCTAGGACCCTGCAGAAACCCACTCTTTACTATCCCCAGCTGATAAGGACCCATTTATGTCTTCTATTGATGTGATCATTCAGCCAATTATGAATCCATCTAACAGTTGTACTATCTAGCCCATATTTTATTATTTTATCGATGAGAGACTTTGTTGAATGTTTTGCGGTTGTTATGGTAGACTAAAACCATATCATTTCCCCAGTTTTCTATAGATTGACTAAATGATCTCTCTACAGCCTTTGGGAAACAAAGTGAAATTAAATTGCAAGTTTATAGAAATTATAGAGCACCTGCAGAGAAAAAGAAAGCAAACAAAATGATCAGTAGGCAGAGCAATTCTCTTATGAGAATGCAACTTGAACTGTATCGAGAAGCCAGTATGTATCTTTATTTAAAGTTAGTAAATCATGACTATAATGATAAATTTAAAAAAAAACTCTTCAGCAGATTTAATGCAAACAAGAATATGACCATTAAGAAGGGGCGTTGTCTTACCTGAACGCCTTTTCTCAGCATGGAGAAGGAGAATCCACCAATGAGTTTGCTCTGTCTTCCTGCTCTTGACACCAAGTTAGCCAAACTTGCCATGCCCCCTGTTGCTAGGAGAACCCAGTCTTGATGAGGGCGAAAGCAGCTGACGATAGTCCGAGGTGTTGGCTCTCAGATCCCTAACCCTGGCCATACTGACCTAAAGTGTGGGAGTGGATCTCCATCTCCATCCTGAGAAAAGGAATTCAGGTAAGACAATGCCCCTTCTCCAGCACAGGAGATGGAGAATCCACCAATGGGACATACCAAAGCCCTACTGTCCCAATGGGAGGGAAACAGACAAGACTGGGTCCACATCCCCAGACACCATCTGCTGAAGGACCCTCCGACCAAAGGAGGTGTCCGCTGAAGTGAAGCAGTTAATTTTGTAATGATGAACAAATGGGGAAGATGAAGACCATGTTGCAGCCCTGCAAATCTCCTCTATGGACGCCTGAGTGGCCCATGCAGCAGAGGTCGCAGCACTGCGAGTGGAATGAGCTATGATATGACTTGGAGCCGGCAGGGAAACTGACTGGTATGCTTCCACAATGCAGGCCCTGATCCACCTGCCTATAGTGGAGGCAGACACCTTCTGTCCCAGAGAAGCAGGATGAAAGGAAATGAAAAGAGCCTCGGACTTGCAAAATGACGCTGTCCGCTTGATGTATCGGCATAGTGCCCTATGGATGTCCAGTGTGTGCCACTGCCACTCCAAGTCATGGAAAGGATCAGGACAAAAATCCAGCAAAACAATTTCCTGGGCCCTATGAAAAAGGGAGTTGACCTTGGGCACGAATGTGGGGTCCAATCAAAGGACCACCTGGTCCCAGTGGAAGATGCAGAGGTCATCCCTGACCAACAGTGCCGCAAGCTCAGAAATGCACCTGGCTGACGTGATAGTGATCAGGAAGGTGACCTTGTGGGACAAGGTCCGTAGAGCACAAGTTGTGAGAGGCTCAAACAGCGATTTAGTGAGGGCCCGTAGAACTCGAGGTAATTCCTAAGAGTGGTACCTATGTACCACGGGTGGCTTAGTGTTGGTGGTGCCCTTGAGAAAGGTGCGTATTCTGGGATGGAGGGCCAAAGGAATCAAATCGGCACAGGTAAGCAAGGTTGATAGTGCCGCAACCTGCCTATGGATGGTATTAGGGGACAAGTCCTTATCAAGTCCGTCGAGGAGGTATTCTAAGATATGAGGAATTGTCAATTCTGAGATAGCCAGTTGCCACCGCCCACACCAATGGCAAAAATTCCTCCATGTGGAGTCATAGATGCGATTGGTTGCTGGCCTCTGCGAGGCCTGGATCACGGAAATCAGTCTTGCCAAGAGCGACTCCTGGGTCATGATCCAGCGTTCAAGTGCCAGGCGGCTAATTGTAGCCACTGGGGTTCCGGGTATCGTAGAACCCCCTGGTGGAGAAACACGCGATCCGGCGGGATCTTCCATGGGGAAGAGCAGGAGAGATTCATCAGGTCGGCGAACCAGGGTCTCCAAGGCCAGTACGGGCCACGAAGATCACCTCTGCTTCTTCCTGTAGCAGTTTGTGAATAACTGCCGGGATCAGAGGGAAAGGGGGAAATGCATACAGCAGACCTCCGGCTATGGGGCTCGAAGAGTGTCCGCTCCCTCTGCCCCTGGAAATGGAAACCGGGAAAAGAATCTCGGGAACTGTGAGTTCATCAAAGCGAACAAATCTAGTATGGGTTGTCCGAACTGTTGCGCTATTTCTGCGAAGAGATCTGGATGCAGGCGCCATTCGGTGTGATCCACGGTCAACCTGCTTAGGAAGTCCGCTTGCCAGTTCGTCTCCCCCAAAATATGTTCGGCCCTGAAGGAGTAAAGGTTGGACTCTGCCCAGGAACCTAGTAACTAGGCTTTGGCCATGAGGGACCTGGATCGGGTACCCCCTTGCCGGTTCATGTGGGCCTTTGCTGCCACGTTGTCTGTAAGGACTAGCATGTGTTGCCTTGCAACCTTGTTGCAGAAGTGGCGGAGAGCCAGGTGTATGGTTCTGAGCTCCAACCAATTGATGTTGTGTCTCAGGTCTGCCCGGGACCATCGGCCCTGAGTTGAACTGAGACCGAAGGTGCGCTCCTGAACTGAACAGACTGGCATCCATTATAAGTGTTAGATGGATGGGTTCCTTGAAGGGTGACCTTCTGGCTACCACAGGCGAAAACCACCAATGGATGGATCTCAGGGATCCTTACCTATTGGTTGGATGAACTGGTGCCCAACCTCTGGAAGGGGAGCAGAAACCATTGGAGACTCCTGGAATGGAGCCTGGCCCAAGGGACTATGGTGATACAAGAAACCATCTTTCCCAGGAGTTGGGAAAGTAGGGCCAGCGACACTACACGTTCCCTGCATATCTTGAGAGCTAGTTCCCAGATACTGTCCTGACTCTCCTCTGAAGCCAGCAGGATGAAGAACGTATTTTATCCTCAGAGCAAGAGGATTGGGTGCGGCCAAAATGGTGGCCGCCCCAATCACGACAATCTGTGCCCAAACAGCCCGAAAAAAACAGCTCCGTGGCGTGGTTCTATCCCCTGCTCAGAGAAGGCTGAGGGCAGAATTAGGCTGAGACCTCCTGCTGTGTGCCTTCCAACCTCCGGAGGCCTTTATGGCCACAGCGGTTCTTTCGCAGCAGCCAAAATGGCTGCTGCGACAAAGAAATGAGAGGCAAATTTTTCCGAGGCCAAGGAGCCCTGCGAGGCCTCTCTGGAGCTGAGGGAAAGCAGTAGAATTTAGGCAGGAAAAGTCCTGCAGAGAGTCCCCAACCTCAAGAAGCCCTAACAGTTGCAGCGGTTCGTTCGCATCAGCCAAAATGGCGACCACAATGAAGAAAGGAGAGGAAGAACGCTCCGGGGACCGAGAAGCCTTTCTAGCCTTTCCTGGAGGTGGGAGAAGGTCCGGAGTACAGCGCTGAGCCCAGCGCTAGAATGGAGAGGACGACAATCCCCAGATCCCTGGGGAAGGAGAAGGAAGAAGGGGTGCCCCCCTCTCAACCTCTAACAGGCAATTCAAAGCAGTGCTGATCCCAACACTGCTGAGAAAGCTGTGGGGCTAGGAAGGGAAGCATCCACTAATGAGAAAAACTCTCTACCTGCCAATTTTTCTGAGAGCCAAACTTGTCATGTCTCAAAGAGCTGGAGACCAAGTCAAGACTGGGTTCTCCTAGCAACAGGGGGCAAGACAAGTTTGGCTGACTTGGTCTCAAGAGCAGGAAGACAGAGCAAACCCATTGGTGGATTCTCCATCTCCTGTGCTGGAGAAATAACATTTTAAAGTGCTCACAATTGTCCTGTACTGTAGGTTCTGAAAACTATTTGAGTTTGGTTTTGAAAGCAGTAAGTAGTATGGTGCTAATCATATACTGCATAGGAAAAAAACTTCAAGAATTAGGTAAATGCCAGTTTTTCTTCAACAAAATATATCAACTATTCTAAAAATATACTAATTGGTTTTTAATTTTCTGCTCTTATGATTAATAATTTTTCAAAGATTTTTAAGTGATAATGCAAAATAACAATTTACATGTTTCTTACATAAATACAGAAGACTTGCTACCAGCCATATTATAAATTACACACTAACAGTTTGTACTGTAGCCACTTTCTCAATAGCAAAATAATAGCCAGATATCTAAACTGATATTTATTGCAAAGTGGAAAAATGGTTTGTTGTGGCTTTCTCCATGTATGCTTCCTTTTACAATTTCTGCTGTACTATACAATAAAGATGTCAACTCTACAACTAACCTGGCTGCAGCCATTTTGCTTGTTCTAGGTTGCTACAAGAATGGGTGGGGTGCAGAGGATTTCTACTAGTCTAAACATGTTACTGTCCCATGGGAACCAAGGTCATTTCTGTCAGTTAGATGGGGGTGTGAGCAATTAGTTAGAAAGCCCTCCAAACTCTTCTATTGGGGAACGTAGCTGATTGCATAGTCTTGGGATGTGAAGTTCAACTTTGTAATATTGTTTCTCTTTGAAGGGTACTTCAGACTTGGTTTCACTTTGACTGTGCCAATACTATGTAACCAATAAACATGTTATTTGAGGAAATCTCATGCCTCAGAATTCTGATTTATTTGATCTTGTCTATCAGAACCTTGACAAAAGAATTGCATTGTTTTCTCAAACTTGTATCCAGACACATAATATGCATTAAATTCTCAAATCTTCTACATAAAGGACAGAAAATAAATGTAATTGGAATGGACTATCTACTGAGCTGTTATCGCTCATAAATTAAGTACTGTAGTTTTTTAATATATGTTTCTTTAAAAGTTTGTGTTTAATTATGTGTCTCTTTAGATATATGTTTTTTTTGTGTGTATATATGGATGTATATGCCAAATGTTGTATTTATTAAATATATAGACATATCTAGAGGTATAAAAGTTATTTGCATCTAGACTTTTTAGGTTCCGGTTTTGGCATCTTCACTTATAAGTATCAAAGTATACAGTAAATCATATGAAAATCCTCTAAAATATTGTAGAGTTTCTGCCAATTATAAGAGACAATAAGGGAACATTTAGAGAATAAGCTGGAATAATTTAGTTTCATAGAAACTAAGTACTGTTTGTTTAAATATAAATCCTCAGGGTTGTTATAAATAAAATGGCCATTAACAGATGCTGTAAAAGTTAACTGGAACACAAGAGGCCAACAAGAGATATCCTTTTATGAAGGGAAAATGTGGCAATCATAAGCTAAATTGAAAAGGGAAAAAATCCTGTAATCGTATATACATTTTTCTACTATTGCCAAGAAAACTGTATGAACCTGTATGAAAACTATGTGGACTTAAATTTCATAAATTACTATGAATCAAATT
This sequence comes from Crotalus tigris, assembly GCF_016545835.1. Lineage (NCBI taxonomy): Eukaryota > Metazoa > Chordata > Lepidosauria > Squamata > Viperidae > Crotalus > Crotalus tigris. Next base: position 4,626,714 of record NW_024096823.1, on the reverse strand, counting down.
CAATACTCAAACACTTGCTTAATAGGGCAGAATATATCACGCTGGCCAATTCAGTTACATTAGCCTAGTTAACATGTGATATATAGGGTAGGATAAGATAGGATAGGGTAGGGTAGGGTAAGGTAGGGTAGGGTAGGGTAGAGTAGAGTAGAATTCTTTATTGACCAAGTGTTATTGGACATAAGCTCTCATTGTACATACAAACAACAAACGATAAATCATGATCATAATATAATCATCATGAATCATAAGATACAACACTCAGTCTAAGATACTAAATAAAAGCAATCAGCATAAGTCATAAAGTGAGTGATAGTCATAAGATGCTAAAGGAATAGGTAATAAGTAATAGGAAAGATGAAAAGAATAATAGCAATACAGCCCTACTACATGGTTTGTATCATAGGGCACGGGTGTCAAATTCACTGCGTCACGTGATGAGTCGCGACGTATCGTGACTTTTTTGCATTGCCGGAGCTGGGATGGGAGCAACCTCCATATGATGTAACCAGCCTGTGGGCTGGCAGTTTGACACCCCTGTCCTAGTTGTTTAGCAGAGTGATGGCATGGGGGAAAAATTGTCATTTTGGTGTTTTGGTGTGCAATGCCCTATAACTTGAGGGAAGAAGTTGAAACAGTTTATCTCCAGGATGTGAGAGGTCTGTAGATATTTTCACAGTCTTCTTTCTGGCTCATGCAATATACAGATGCTCAATGGAAGGCAGGCTGGTTGCATTTGTTTGTTCTGCAATCCTAACTATCTGTTGAAGTCTGTGTCTGTCCTGCTGTGCCAAACTAGACAATTATACAGATACAATGACAGACTCAGTAATTTCTCTGTAGAACTGTATTAGCAACTCCTTGGGCATTCTGAGCTTTTTTCTGAATTGGCACAGGAAGAATATTCTTTATGCCCTTCTCCCACTTAAAAGGCTAGCTCATTGATGGGCCCAGTACTGCTGTAAAGGATTAACAAATGGGACAAGTGATTACAATTCTAACTCTTCTGATTGTTTCACGTTTTCTACAAGAGACTTTGGAAGACATGATGCTCCCATTGGTGTTATAGAGGTTTTGAAAGACATGACATTCTCTTTGGTATTATGAAGTTCTATCCATCTGTTTGGCTTCGTGAAAAGTATCCACCCATCCCTGTGGATGTTTTAGTAGTATTCATAACAGTAGTTGGTTTTGCAATTTGAAGCATTTGAAATGAATCTATTTGTCACTAAGTAGAAATTAATGCTAGAACATGGATATTTGTGTACTTTGGTGTATGAATCTGACTGAAATTATACTTTTTTGGTAAATATTTTATTAATTTCAAGTTTTACAATCATAAGTACTTAATAAACAACTCAGTGTCTGGGTTCCTTTATCATTCAGTGGTATATATTAACTTTCATTCAAAATATCCAAGACTACACCATCCAGTATTTCCCTGATCCTCTTCCAATAATAATCATTTTCCCCACTATGCAAGTATAATTCTTATTGCTATTAATATCTATGCAATTAAATATAAACATCTTCATCATGTTTCTAATATTATACAGTGTCAATAATATCAGTTTATAATATCTTCTCTAGCCAAAACATATCTCAAATATATTTGCAATCAGAGTTCCCTTATTCAATCCATATCCTGTTTTTTTCTCTTTTTTCAATTTTAATTTCCCATCAATATTCAAAATAATTTTATCAATTATCATTTTTCTCAGAATTAATTACATTTGGGTAACTAAAAGCTTCCCTTATACTGACGCTCTTAGTATTTTCATATTTCCCATCTTATAGAAAATTATGTTATCCTAGTTATAAATCACATCCTTCTATTTTATAATGGTTCTTTTATTTCTAACAATTGTCTATTCTTTTAATCATATTCAAACATCCATTAGATGGTACAATACCTCATCTAATTAGTCAGGACCTCTATTTTCTTCAATCTTACTCTAGGTTTCTTTCTTTGCCAAATAACTTTGCAAGTTAGTACATTTAAGTCACCAAGTATTTTTTTCTCAGTTTCTATATAATTATTTGGAATAAAAAAGACAATTTAATTAAAGCGTTTTTGTAAAAACGCTTAATCCATTTATAATCGTTAAACAGCCTCCATTTTATTTCTCCTTCAGTTTCTCATTCCCCAGTTTTCAGCATCTTTCCTAACAGCTCTGTCATCCATTCTATCAATTCTTCTTCCTTGTCCTCAAATATGATCTGAAGTCTTGAAAAGTAAAATGTCTTTCTGTTTTCAGTGTTATATCTGTGTCTTCCAAATTTTTATTTATCCGCGCCTGTCTGTTGGTTTCTTCTTTCGAATCCTCTATCTTTATGTCAGTTACCTCTATTTTTTCCTCTGGTTTCTCAGTGTTTAGTTCATTCTTTATGATCATTTTCTGAACATTTTTTGCTTGTAAGTTTAAGTTGGAGATTTGCTCATTTATGTTATTTAAATTATTTTTAGTCTCATAATTTAAAACAATTGTTTCTTGAATTGATTTCAACATGGAAAGAATTTCTTTCTAGAGTCCATTTACATTTTCTTGTTGATTATCCATGTTTCTTTTAAAGAGAAATAGTCCAGAAGCAACTTTCCCACTGTTTCTTAATATTTCTTAATAATTCTTGAAACTAAAAGTCAGCCAATATTTGTAATCGAGGCTGGCCAATTTAGAATGGTTTATTGTCTCCTTCATTCAGATAAAACAGTCCAAGGATATTTTTCCCTTTTCCCAGCTGCAAAAGTGAAATTTTCCAGGAACAACAAAGGGCCTTATCTATGTCCAGGCTTCGTGCCAAATTTTCTTTAAGCATAATAAATTGTAATGCCAAGGTTCACTACCAGATGTAGTTAAACATCCATCTTCCTGTTTTTAAATCCAAATCTATTTCACCAACTTTCCAAATATCTTTTTGAATATAAAGTCTTAAAAATACTTTTAGTCCCCAAATTTGTCAAAACTATGTCTCTATATTAAATCCAAATTAATCTTGTAGTTTTCTCTAATTTCCCCCTGAAGAAAGTTATTCGCTGCTTCTCTTTTCCTGAGAGAATGGGGTGGAAATTCCCCTTCTCTCTATCATCTGGGGGATTCTTTGCTTTGGGAGTTCTTTTTTCCAAGAAAAGGTTTTAAAGTTATAAAGAGGGGATTGTTCTCACCTACTTCCATCCGTGTTGTTCAGAAGTTGCTGGTTAGTGCTTATCTTGGGTTGTTGCTGGCTTTTGGCTGGCCACATAAATGCGGCCAGTCTTTCTTCCACCAGTTTGAAGGGCTTCCTCGGATCAAACGGAAGGGCTGCCACCCCTCCATGTTTGACAAGGGTTCCCTTCTTCTTTGTTGCCTCTCAGGGGTGACTTTAGACCTTTCTAGGGTCCCCAGAAGAGCAAAATTGGATGTGGAAAATGGAGCCCCATTTTCCTGTGCCCGTCACACCATGACATCTAACCCAGAAGTCTGAAGGTATAATTTTTGTTGGTGGTGGCTTTGGGTTTTTTTCTGTCTTCCACACAGCATTGATTCCTGATGACTGCCCACACAAATCCCTGCAATTTTCTTGGAAAGACTCAGAAGTGATTTGCCATTGCCTCTTTCCTGAGACTGAGAAAACACATCTGGCCTAAGATCACTCAACTTGCTTTATGCCTAAGTTGGGACTAGAATAGTCTCCCAGTTTTTAGATTGACCTCTTAATTACCATACCAAGCTGGGTCTAAGTTTGATTTATAAATTCATTCAAATGCTTAAATAACTTGTTCATACTTTATCATTTCTGTCTTCAGATTAAAATGTTTCATCTACAGCTTGTGTAAACTTTTTTATATTTGTCAAAAAATATACTCCGTTCATTTTAAATGTCTTTGTTCATTTCATTCCCTTCAGCTGACAGAGGCTATGTGTTTAGGGTATTAATACTGCCCTTTTGTCTGCAATTGTGTAAGGAACCATTTTATAATTTCTGACCTCTGTGTCTCAGAAGATTTCTGAGATAGAACAAGTATACTGTAATAATTCAACTAAACATTCTTGTTTCTCTGCAGGAACTTTCAGATCAGTGCATTCAAGTGTGCTCAGGAGATGCTGTAGCAGTACAAGAAGGTACATTTGAGGTTGCCAATTAAGCATTCATTTAATTGTGAACTGTCGGTCCATTCAGTTCTTTATAACTCAAGTTCATTTTGTCCTGTTAATTAAAAAAAGGCTCAAATGGTGAATTGGATATTTATAAACTCTCTTTTATGAAATTAATGGAACAAGATTCTCATCCATCTGTACCAGAATGTCCCCCAGATGTTGTAGCATATTCTCGCTTACTCCTAGTCAGATTGGGGATATGTTTGAATATGTCATTCTAAAGAAAGTTTCATTTGTAAATTATACATAAATGTCATAGTTTGAACAAATGGATTATTATTAATTTTTTAAAGATATTTTATTGGTTTTTTAATTTTTAAGAAAAAGTACTCAGGACACACCGTGGTTTTTGGGTGATCAGACATTCAAAAGTAAAGACATAAATAAACAGCTCAATTTAATACATTCACTGGCCCCTCTCTATTTCCCTCAAATAACATAATACATTTAAAATACTCCATTTCTAAATTAAATTTCTATTACTACTAAACCTGTTTTAAAACTTTATCAGTTTACAATTGCCATAATCAAGTTTAACTTTAAATCAACAAGTTATCAATTCAGGTATCCCTTCCAGATGTATTCTAGTTCTTAATCTCTCTCATCTCTCCTTTTATCACCAATCTCATTTATTTCTTCTTTCACTACACAATAGCTATCTTGGTTAAAAAATAATGTTAAACCTTAATTCATTTCAATTCATTACACAAACTTCAAATTTCATCCAATTGATTATCATACGTTATCACATCTATGTTATTGTAGAAAAAGATCATCTAACTAATTTAAAACACCATTAATTATTAAAACCATCCCAATCTAAGAAATCAACATTTTTTCAATTCCAATACATAATTTTCATCAAAATAAATCTATTATTCCAAAAAGTACATTCTTAATCTATTTAAGATATCTGTTCTAAAAAGCACCCTCATATATAAATAAAAATGCGACCCCTCCATTGCTAGCACCCATCTCCTCCAAGACCCCTTCATCTTTCTTTCCTCCCATAATATTAACTCTCATCCCCTTCCCCTTTTCATTGTCCACCCTGGGGGCATCCGGTTCTCCTCTGTTGGTATTGCAACCCAATCTGGATCATAGCCACACTCCCACATTTCTCTTGGCCTCTGCTCCACATCCTCTCCTCTCACACACCCCCACCATCGTAAGTGACATTCATACGGACGCTACACATTTGGGCATCTGTGCACTCCTCCCTCGCCCTGATGTTCTCCATATTGGCTGCTTTCCACCATTCCATCTGTTTGCTACGCAATCGGGTGATTGCTCCACCTCTCACTCCATCCTCCCTCCTCCATATCACACGCTCTTCACCACTGCCACTGCCATTGTGAACGGCATTCAAGTAGGTGTTGCATCTCCGAGTCCCCATGTTCTGGATCCCCGTGCTCCCACTCCCCTCTCTTATATCCATTTTTGGGATAGTTTCAAAATGTTCATCCCGGGGGGGGGGGCTGAGTCGTTAGTGGAGATACTCCTTGTCTGCAGTGGGTCCAGACAACACGCTGTCTCCCTCCTTTTCACGATGTGCCTGGGCAATCGTGCCATTCTCTCGTTCTTTTCCTCCCCCCTTTTTTTCTTTGTACGATCTTTGTTGCCGTCCTCCACAGCGTCAGGCTGTAAAATCCTCATGCTGGGTCTTCTAAGCTCTCCATTGTTGTCATTGAGCTCTAAAGGTGGGGGTCCATCAAGATGATGTTGGGGAAGGGGTGGGTCTTCCATCAGTGAGTGGTTACATGTGCTTGGCAACAGTGGGCTCCCCAGTTGTTCGTCATAATGGCATTGGCGTTGATCAGGTGTAACGGAGATGTTACTGGTGGGTCGGGGGTTAGCCAAGGCTCCATGCACCTGTTCAGGGTGGAGATCAGGTACTCCATAACGATTGCAGCCATATAAGCATTGGTCAGACCACTTATGGTGGTTAGCATGGTATTTGAAATCCCATTTCCTCAATGCTTGTTGCGCTGGGTGTAAATCAATGTGATGATTGACTGAGTCTTTATTAGAATACCAAGCCTCTTTCAGTAGCCGGCCTCCTTTGGTGGTATCCTCAGACATAACGCGAGCGTTCACAAAGTCAAACTGGTGGCCGTGTTGTGCCATATGCATCCATAATTGAGAATGCTGTTCGCCCCTTCGTATGGCTAGTTGATGCTCATGCAGGCGAGTTCTTAAATGCTTAGCTGTTTCACCCACATAATTGCCATCACAGTTCTTGCAATTGATTTTATAGACTACTGCTGATCTATCCATGGCAAGAAGTGGGTCCTTAGGGCGCATGACTTTGGACCGTAATGTCTGATTGGGTCTGTGGGCCACTTCTATCCCATGGGGGGCCAGCAATCTAGATGTCCTCAGTAAATTTTTCTATCTTTTAAGGTATAATGTGAAGAAAGAAATAATCTTCCAGCATAGAATGATAGTACAGTTCTTAGAAAGAGAGGAAAAGAAAAAAAAAATTTTTCTGTACCCCAAAAAATATAAAAGTAAAATATAGTCTTTAAAATTTTGTTCTATTTTTATAGAATGCCTTTCTTCCCAAAGAATGTAGAAGCTGCCTTTTCAAGCCAGGAAAATAATTCCAACAAGGCTCTTACAGGTACCAAAAACAAAATAAAATAGAGAGAATAGAAAAGAAAAATCTCATCCGGATTCACCACGGGAGTTCTTACAGTTTAGATGTTCTTTGACTTGCGGTTTGAAGCAGCAGGGATTGGCCATTTTACTGCCCGATCTTTTTTCTCCATCGGCCCTCAGAATAGCTCGGACAGCTGAAGGAGCCGCCGCTCCTCATCAGCCAAGTAAAGCCTCCTTGACAGAAGTCGCACCCTCCAGGGTGACTTTTGACCCACATAAGGTCTACCGGCAGAGGGAAAGCTAGCCGATGAGGAGACGAGTCTTCCTGTGCGACTAGGGACGATGCGAACCGGAACCGGAAGTTGATTAATTTTTCATATGTTAAAGTAAAGGTTCCTTTCCCAGTTTACACTGGAAACTGGATGCTTCAGTAAATCTCAATAAGCTCTGGTTGAAATTATTGCATTAACAAATTTGGCTAAGGTAGTGATTATAGGACTACTAGGGTCCCCAATATGATTGCAGATACTCCACTATAGTCAGTCAGGTGTTCTTCCTTAGTATTGAGCTTATCTTTTAATGGATTTGTTGGTTGCTTACAGTAGATTTAAATACATTGGTCCCTTAAATGAAGCAACCATTTGTATTGGATTTCAGATCTGACTTAATTTTGTACTGCTGGTTGTTAATAACCTGATATCTTACTGCTAGTGTCACATGTTCCGACTAATGAAGCACTTCAAAGAACTTTCAGGCATGTTTCCTAAAATCTTTATTGCAGAGCTACAGTTTTGCCGGTCGCCATGATGGACTGGTTGATGCCAGAATCTGAACTTCCTTTCGCTGGCATCAAGCTTTCCTTGCTAAACCCCTCCCTTCTCATGCAGTCACAGGTCACATTATCCAATTAGTGAGAAGGTCAAAAGTTTGCTTCCTCTTTCTTTCCCGGGCTTTTCCCCCCGCCCAGTCTAACCTAAGTATTAACCCAATAAATGCCAGACAGTTTTGCATATTGTCAAAGCAAGAATATACAGTATTTGCAGCATTGACAGCTAGCTTTATAGACCATGTGTAAAGCTTTTGGAGGAAAATTAGTATCCATATGGGGGAAGAGGAAAGGAAATAAAGAATTTCTTACTACTATGGTAAGAAGAATTTCTTCCTGTATGAGTCATGCCTGACAAAATAAATGTCCATGAACAAATGGAGGCAACAACTGTAAAGAATGAAAGACCAGAGAGTAGACCAGTCCTTCAAATCTCTCCTGCATAGAAGGGAATGGGAGATCATCCACCAGAGCTCTGAATGGCAGTTCCTCATTACAAGACCATAAAATAGTAGTCTCCTGGAGAACTGAGCACCAGGAGCTGAGGGAGATAACATTTTGGTCTCAGCAGCAGTGAAGACATTAATAAGGACACTAAGCCAGCCAAAATCACTTTCTAATTATATTTGGAAATGTTCAATTTAACCACTTTATGGATATTACAGATCTTCAAAATGGCAGGCTAAATTTGATACCTAGTGAATTTTACATTCTTTGGATTGAAGAAATTTTGAAAAAGCCTAAGAATTTAAAATATACAAGTGGCAAAAAGCAAAAATTAAAAAGATTGGGTTTTTAACAAGTTTTAAACATATTGGGAGACCACATAGATTTAAAACATTGATTATTTTTGTGTAAGATTTGAAAACTAAGTAACTCTTGAGAAACAACTGAAAGAAAATTAAAGGTGCTTTGCGAGTGAGATGGACAGTCTTTAAATTTTATAAATAAATAAAACCATATTAGGAATTGAGGATTGATGGAGGTTGCAAATAGACAACAGTGAGAACTGAAGAACTAGGCAAAAAAGAATTAAAATGGCAAAAACAGCTATAACTTTTTCTTATCTTAAATAGTTTTTTAAAACTGGACTGAGGATAGTAATAACTAATATCTCATAAAGTATGCAGATTTCAATGGATAAACTTTTAGAAGTCTTAATGTTTTTTTTTGTACCTAAAATAGACATTATAGAGTTTGAACGCATAGAAGACAACAAAATTGAAATTAACAAAATGGGACTATAGAAGACAAATCAAGAGGAGGATCTGGATGTGAAACAGCTGCCAAAATAAATCCTGAATGATGCCTCTTATTGGATTTACAAAGAAGACTGATGAAAGCTTTGAAGACTCCTCTTGAATACCAAGGATTGATGAAATATCTGTGGTAGCATTGGAATAATTTAAAGGTCAAGATTGTAAAGAGCAAGAAGACGGAATATAAATTGGACTATCTGATTTTTCTAATAACTACTAATGGATTTTTTTGCTGAAGCAGGACTGAAAATATGATGATTTCTAGATTTTGTATAGATAAAGGTTAGGCTATGGAGAGAAGAGGTGTTTTAAATATATATAAAACCTTAAAAGAAAAAAGAAAAATTACTATATTATCTTATGCTCAGGGTGACAAAGTTGGAATCCACTTCTTTATTATTGTCTTTCTTGTTTTTTTATTTTCATTTTTTTTCTTTTTTCTGCTCCTTCTGAACTTTTCTTTCTCTTTTTCTAGTTTAGTTCATATTAGTTTTTACTATGTTTATTAAAACTGCAATAAAATTATTTTTTAAAAAAACACCTCCCATCACAAATTCACTGAATAAATTACATCCACACTGTTCGATAATAATTAACTTATTCAGACAAAAATTATGATTATCTTGGAGCACCTGGAGCCAGGATATCCTGTATATCACAGTACTTACAAAGCCTTTCCTTCAAGAGACTTGTAATTGTCTACAAGAGACAAATGTTACTAACACTGGCATAGTAGGACTTACTGTGTCATATTCATAGAGAGAATATTGAATTGAACTATACTATTTTCTTGGTTTTGTTTAGTATAATGTGTGTGTGCAACTGTTGTGGCTTATAAAACATAGTTTATTGCTAATAAATTAATAAAACTGTGGTTAAAACAAATAATAGATGAGAACAATTTATTAATATATAACCATTGAATTAATCCAATAGGCACGTTATTCACTCATAAAATAGACTTTTATGCAAAGTACAAAGCATATTTGAACATTTAAATTAAATACAATTTGAGTTCTTAGTAAAAGACATTTCCCAATATGCAAATCTGGTTTATATTGTATATTTTGAGATAATTGTTCCATTCATCTACTGTTTAAGAAGTTGTTAACTGGATAAATAGCAAAGTAGGTTGAAGATATTATACAGCATTCTGATGAGGCTGATAACTTTCTTCAGTATAGTACCTTTAATTTGATAATGGATTTTTATGAGGTGAAATATAAAGGAAAGAACTGCTGTTCTTAAAAATGTGTATTTATTTGAAATGGAAATTGAAGCTTGAGACTATCTTTATATGAGACAATGATTTTTACAAATGAAATTTTGCAGAATTAATTGAAGTAAAACAAAAGTTCTTTCAATAAACAAGTGGAAATTGAAATGGAAAAATAAGAGATAAAAACAAGTTTGCCCAATGTCTAGGTAGCTATGTGAATTATGGGGATTGAATATAATATAATATAATGGCCTAGAGATTTAATACAGCTGCCTAACATGCAGACAGCCCAGGTTCGAATCTCAGAAGGGTATGTCTGGTTGAAAAGAACTAAAGAGTTTGAAATAGCTATTCCAGTTCTCCCTTAATTCTTTGCTAGCAATCCAAATTTTAGATATGTATATGATGTCACAGTTGTGACTGCTGCCTGTGGATTGCTCTAGTTTGAGCTGATACAAGGCAAAAGATTTCTCTCTCCCATATTTGGGTCAACAGGGTGTAACATACAGCATTCTAGATAACTCCTCTCCCCTGTTTCTTCCCTCCCTAACACAGCTGGCAAAAGTGAGAAAGAGCCTGTGGCTAGAGGTTTAATACAGCTGCCTAACATGCAGACAGCCCAGGTTCGAATCTCAGAAGGGTATGTCTGGTGGAAAAGAACTAAAGAGTTCAAAATAGCTATTCAGATTCTCCCTTAATTCTTTGCTAGCAATCTAAATTTTAGATATGTATATGATGTCACAGTTGTGACTGCTGCCTGTGGATGGCTCTAGTTTGAGCTGATACAAGGCAAAAGATTTCTCTCTCCCATATTTGGGTCAACAGGGTGTAACATAAAGCATTTTATATATATATATATATATATATATATATATATATATATATATATATATATATATATGATTCCTGGGTCAATTACCAATAAAGCGTGAACACCAGGAATATAATAAACTATAAAAGTTTAATACCATCACCGATCACCAAGCTTTCGTCAGATACTTCTGACATCATCAGGGTTAATGCTGGTCTGTGGGAGAGTGCCTTTATAGGTGAGCCGTCATTTGCACACGGCTCCTAGATCTTGTCGTAGGTCCTAATTGATTTAACTGCTTTTTAATTACAGCTTCCATACTGATGACTCCTCTTTTCTTGCTTTTACTGCTTGTGGGTGTGTCATTATTCCCCTCTACCTCCCACTGTCTTGAATTAGGGAGGTTCTTTCCTCCCCTTTTTTGGTCATTCGTATCTCTAAGTTGTTCCCTCTTCACACCTCCGTGTCTCCTACCTTCCTCCTTCTTCTGATCTTTACTTGCTCCCCAATTGTCATCCCTCATTCTATGGGGGCGCGCTCTCAGCCTTTCTCCCCATCCCTTGCTTTCCATTTCCCTCTCTTTGGCTGCATAAACTCTGTTTCTGTCGTTGCCATTCCGTCTGACATCTACTTGCTCTTTCACCCCATTATTAATGTTCTCGGATTCCACGTCAGACTGAATCCCTTGAATATCTCCTTCCTCCTCACACAAGCCCTTGTGTGCCCTCCTTTTTTGAATATGTATGCCTGCTTCCTTTATATCCCTCCCTCCATCAACACAGTGATCTTTTTTACAGTTTCTATCACATTCTACCCTTATTTGCATTCCCCCCCCATTCACACTGCTCTCGATCTCTATATCCTCTCGGGCATTCCGATTGGCGCTCTGTTGTTTCCGTTGATGGACTGTCATCACAGGGCAAGCCGGTCCCATCCTCCTTCTTTCCTGATGCTGCTGGATCATCGCTGTTTTGAGTTTCGGGGGGTTGGGAATGATTGTTTGTTGGCTAATTGCCTCTTTCTCATCATGCAACCGTTCTCTCACTGTCTGGGAGCGTGTGCATGGTCCTGGAGCAGGGGGAGAGGAGTCCCTCAATCATTGATTATTCTCCTGAATGTCCGTGGGCTGTTGCTGTTGTTGTGGGGGGTGAAAATTCATCCCTCCATAACTTCTTCCCTAGGGTTACGTGGTACTGTCGCAGGGTGTCTCTTTAGGAGTGGGTGGTCTCGCCTGCTCCATGCTCTTAAAGTTAGATGTGCTGGGCACAAATCGATGTGCCGGTTGACAGAGTCCCCGTCAGAGAGCCATGCCTCTTTTAGTAACCAGCCCTCTTTCGTGTTGTCACCGGACAAGATGCATACATTGTCAAAGAGAGGGAAATGGAAAGCAAGGGATGGGGAGAAAGGCTGAGAGTGCGCCCCCATAGAATGAGGGATGACAATTGGGGAGCAAGTAAAGATCAGAAGAAGGAGGAAGGTAGGAGACACGGAGGTGTGAAGAGGGAACAACTTAGAGATACGAATGACCACAAAAGGGGAGGAAAGAACCTCCCTAATTCAAGACAGTGGGAGGTAGAGGGGAATAATGACACACCCACAAGCAGTAAAAGCAAAAAAAGAGGAGTCATCAGTATGGAAGCCGTAATTAAAAAGCAGTTAAATCAATTAGACAAGATCTAGGAGCCGTGTGCAAATGACGGCTCACCTATAAAGGCACTCTCCCACAGACCAGCATTAACCCTGACGATGTCAGAAGTATCTGATGAAAGCTTGGTGATCGGTGATGGTATTAAACTTTTATAGTTTATTATATTCCTGGTGTTCACGTTTTATTGGTAATTGACTATGGATTCACCCAGGAATCATATTTTTATTTTCACTATTCATATATACATATATACATACATATATATATACATACATATATATATATATATATATATATATATATATATATATATATATATATATTGTATATTATCATCATTATCACTTTAATGTATATGCCACCTTTCTTCCCATAGAATATGGAAGTAGTATAAAGCAATTAACCAAATATAAAATGCAATGCACAATAAACATGATTTTAATTCAAGGACCAGCTACTGCAAATTTGTATTTAACCATTGCTTAATTTAATTTAAAAATGCATATAGCCAGAGCAGGGAGAAATTTCCAGATTCAAAATTTGTGTCTTCAAACCATTATATTTGTTTAAATTCAGCTGCCTTTCAAAATATGTATGTCATGGCCTCCTCAGCCAGCAGTGATCCTTTATTGGCTAACCTGTTTTCCAAGAAGTAAGATAAATTATGTTAAACCAAGTGACAAAAAAAAATAAATCATTATTTTTCTGCTTACCAGGGTCTGGCTATTTTCAGGACTGCATATCCCCAATTAATTCTGGATGTTCCACAAGATTTGCCTGGGTAGGCGTACTCTGGGTCCATTCTTTAAACCAATATACTCTCCCAATAGCCAGGAAATATAATTTCTCTCTTGGTGATACCTGCCCTATTGAACAGCTTCCCCTTAAGACTCTCCTAGACTTCCCAAAAAGCTTGAAAACATGTTTTTTTTCTTCTTCACAGCAAGAGTAAGCAAATATTTGACATCAGAAAATGAAACTGAGTTTACTTATAATCTATTGTTCTGACTGTAAGACTTTTTAATGGTGCTGTGGAAGAATAAGCCCTTATATGTTAAATGTAAGAGTTACTGCCTCCTTAATGAATTTCTATGAAAAATGAAAACTTTACTATGGGGGAGAATATTTGGGGATGTTAAGGTCTGCAAAAAAAAAAGTGCTGGAAAGACAGCATGACTCTGTCTACTGTATCTGTCTGTCTGTCTGTCTTCTATCTATCCATCATCTATCTGTTTATCTAAAATATTCAGTACAAACTAATCATTAATTTTATATTTACAAGTGGATTGAATAACTTTACATGAAATGTAAAGTATTTTGTTTGATGCAATGATTATTTTGTACTGAATAGATTTTTTATTTTTTCTTTTCTTTGCATATTAAAACCATAAAAAGGCATTGGCATAGGTTCATGCCTCTCTAATTGTCAGAGAATATAGAGATGGTCTCAAAGATTATATTATATGCCATTAGCACTAAAGTATGTGGGGTGGGAGGGTGGAGCAAAGTTGAGAAAAAAACTGAAGATGTACCTCCCTTGATTCCCTTGATATGGAAAGGAAGAGAGAAATTTATATCAGACATTCAAAATTCTGTTACTTTACCCTGTATCAATAAAGTAGAGTTATAGCCGTTGCATATTCTATTTCTTGACCTGGTTTGATACTAGAGAAACTTTGGGCAATTTATGGACCAATTTAGGCATTATCTCCCTCCCTATAGAAATACCACTTGCACAAATAGTTTCTGTTTAGTTACTCAGAGTCTGTTTCCCCATTAAAATATCCAGACCTTCAAGATAATATCAGAATAACAGAGTTGGAAGGAACCTTGGAGATCTTCTTATGCAGCCTCCTGCTCAGGCAGGAGATTCAGCCATTTCAGACAAATAGTTGTCCAACCTCTTCTTAAAAACTTCCAGTGTTGGAGCACCCACAACTTCTCAAACTTCTTTTTTTTTCTTCCCTTCTCCTTTTTTATCCGAAGATCAGTTCGTCCTAAATTGATTCACCTTCTCTGAAGTGTGAATGATATAAAGATCATTATAGAAAATGGTTTCAAAGTGAACTGTGCAATAACATTGCATAAAACCTTAACCTTGATGTAGCTGGTCTTCTCCTGTCTTATCAATATGAGATATGAGATAAAGAAGTTAAAGTACCGAAGTATTGGTCCAATCATAGAGTTTATATCATTTGCACGTATACCAATTTCCATTCCGAGGCAAAAAGGGCAATTTTCCTCAGTAGCTGGAGTCATTTGACCTAGTTTTGATCACATTAAGAATAATAAAAAACAGTAATATCCGGATGCCCATCCTTCCTCTTTGGAAGTTGGGGATTCACAGCAGCAACAGTAGCAAATAAGAAAAATTACAGTGATGATATATTCTATGAAAGAAAATGACACTAGTGGTGGAGCTTCTTTGGTCATAAAATAAAGCATTCCTCATTCCTCACTGCTTATTTCTGGTTATTACCTTTTCTACTCCTGACTGGAATTTCAGGGTTTTTAATAACAAATTACATGGTTTCATATATTACATACTGAAATGATTGAAATCCTCTGGGACAGGAGTGTCAAACTGCCAGCCCATGGGCCAGATGCATCACACCAAAACCAAGCCCACCTAATTGCCGGCAATGGGGAAAAAGTCAAGGTAGGTTACGACACATCACGTGACGTTGCAAGTTTGATATCCCTGGAAGAAGAGATAATTTTGTCCTTCTGGCTTCTGAATGGCAAAATAATCTTTTTGCAAGATATATTGGATATTGTTAAGAAACTACAGTCTCCTGCAGTGTAGGACCTAGAGAGCATCTGGAGTCCTGCAGGAAAATGGTATGTTATACATTATTACTATATAAGAACAAACTGCATAAGTAAAAGCCATTCTCTTTAGGGATATACTAAACCTGGAAGATAAAATGACAGCTGCTAAGAAAAAAAATGTAACTTTTCCAACAGGCTTCAAAGCAATGCAGCAAGAAGACAATATTCTAGGGCAGTTACTAAGAAACAAGCCCAAGCAGAAAGCTGGATGCTATGGGTATTAATAGCATGAATTCTAAGAGAAGTGGAATGGTTACTGCTTTGGAAGAACTCATAAGGATAAATATACTGTATATTTCAGAGAATCTGCATCAAAGTTATATAAAGACATTTTTGAAGACAACATTATAAGTCAATGTTAAATCAATTCATGTTAAATAAATAAAACCATGAGCTCAGTGTTGTTAAGAAAATTGCCAGATTCATCAGCGTTTCAGATGGATTTCTAGAGGGATGAGTTATTTACTGCAGACTTTCAAAGATGCTTATAATGTACAATTGGAGAAAGTAACTATACTGTAATTGCAAATAATATAAAATGAAATACAGCAGTGTGGTCTGATGTTTGCTTTTGCTAAGCTACTACATGTAGTACATCAGCCTCTCTTGAGAGGCCCATTTTGATGACTTGTATTTTAGTGCCTGAGAAAGGAGGTTTAAGTGGTATTTCTAAATAATTTACCACTTGCTGCCTTTTAGGCAACCCAACCTCCAAATTAAACACCACAGGTGGCCCATAATCACTGTAGCTGATTGTGGCAATGCTTTCATTGTGAGCCATCTCATCTTGTTTAATGGCAAGGCTGGCCCAGACACTTTCAGCTATTGTCTTAGCATTCTCTATGTGATGCATCCATTTTCAAGTTATATTTTTGTTTGGTGCCATAGCTTATCTCAATCTCAACTTATGGAATAATTGCAACACTGTGAGAAAGCAGATAAGAACAGATATATAACCAGTTCTCTAATTTAATGTTCATCTGTTGCAGCTGAGGCACATTGCTTTGACCTCAATTTTTGGTTATCTATCTCCTTTCCAAAGTCAAGCCTCCAAGTTTTATTTGTAATCATAAGACAAAGTGCTGTCAAATCACTATCTTGATTACAAAACTCTTAAATTAGCGTTTTGGCTGTTTGCTTCATATCACTGTCCAATCTTAATTATTAACGATCTCCAAATTTCCAGATGATTGCAAATGTCATACCAACACAGTTTGATTTTTTTTTAAAAAAACAACCCTGTAATTTAATATATATTTATATCTTTGTGGTATAATGATAGGAAATTTATTTATCACTGAAAAAATGTTTTATATTAGATAAAAACAAATTGAGATCATTCAGAATCATTATGAATAATTCAATTTGGCAAGCCTTCTGCATAACAGTTTCACAGCAGGATTGCTCATGAGGTAGGGGTTGTTGATGTTGCTTTTCTGATGACAATGTACTCTTTTATCTTTACATGGCACCCCAGGAGGAGGCCACTCATAATAACTGAATGCATAATTGGAAACAAATACTATACAATAACAATGAGAACAGGATAACAAAGGCAAGTCACCCTAATTTGCTTCCTTCACTGATAATGTTCAGTTGTCACTGAATCTGTTGAATTAAATCAGAATTTATCTGAGCCTCCCCCCCAACCCACAAGGGAATGACTGCAAGTATCAAAATCTAGTCCCAAAGGTCCTTTTTCAAAAGGCAACTGGTCTTTTTTCATTGAAGATGTTTTGCTTCTCATCCAAGAAGCTTCTTCAGTTCTGACTGTTAGAACTGAAGAAGCTTCTTGGATGAGAAGCAAAATATCTTCAATGAAGAACAAAATCTAGTTGCCTTTTGAAAAAGCACCTTTGGGACAACCATGACCTGAATGATTGAAAATCTCAATAGATATCAAAATCTAAGTAGGAAGAAATGCTTAACAGAGAATTGGCTATCACCTCTAATTGGGAGCAAGGATAGGATGAATTCTGATATCTTGATGTCATAAAACTACAGGTTATACAGTTGATTCTGATCACTAGGCAGAATGAGTAGCTCCTAAATTCTCTGGCCATTCCTGTCTTCCTGAAAGCATACATCAATAACAATGATGCTTCCTAATTATCAGTCTAGGCTGATCTCTGTTTCACCAATGGTTATTGTCAATACATTTAAGGAAAACAATCATGTCTCTATTGCATTTTAGAAGATTTACTTGGAGCACTATGTCTAAAACATCTTTAGAAAGTTATTAAGAACCTGGATGATGCCCAAATATGGTGTGGATTCGGTTGACTACATATTAAGGAAGTTGGATATATTTAAAATGGACTCAAATAATTGTGCAATTCTATGAGGAGACAGGCAACCCTATGGAAACAGATTAACAGAAAACTCACATCTGACCTAACCAAATATAACAAGACTGAAATACCCAGAATCATTGACCTTGTCAACTTTTGCCTAATCACATACTTTCATTTAAACTGACAAATTTATCAACAAATCAAAGGAACATCCATGCTTTCAGGACTAATATCAGAGAGTATAATGCAATGCCTGGGATCTATACCACTTCCATGCATACAACCCAAAGTATGCATCTTGTACATAGATAACATTTTTATCATAAAAAAGGACTAACTAGAACACACACACAAAACCATCAACAACATCTTTACAGGAATAAAATCCACCAGGGAAAAAGAAAACAACAGCAAGTTACCCTTCCTAGATATCTTCATCAGCAGAGGCAGTGATGGCAAATTAGAAACAAAAGTCTACCATAAAACTATCCACACCAACCAAGTGTTCCACTACTGAAGTAACAACTCAATGTTCCACAAGAGAATCTGTATAAGAACACTACAGATATTTAAATGAACACAAACACACTGCAGAAACATCAGAAAATGAAAACACATAATCTATGGAACATCTATAAACAAAATGGATATTTACGCAACTTCCTCAAAAAATGCTTAATCATTCAACTTAATATAGCACAATCAACACAAGCTATGAAAAAGATAACACTGCCATACATCAATAACATCTCAGAAACTAACAATAGAGTATTACAACATTATATTAGCATAGCACACAAGCCAATTAAATTCCTCCAAAACATCCTAAGTAAACCAAAAGACTCAGCAGTCCCAGAAGAAAAAAACAGGAGCCATCTACAACACAATGTAAGGACTGCAACAATCACTAGGTAGGACAAACAGGCAGAAGACTACCAGAGTACATCCATACACATCAACTAGCAGTCAAAAGACATTATGAAAACTCATTAATTTCACAACACCTGGACACACTTAACCATAGTTTCAACTGGGAAACTTAACATCTTAGACCGAGCCTAGTCCAAAAAGCGTTAGAGAATTCTTGAAAGCTTGGTAATCAGACAAATCAACAGGCACATAGAGATAAACAACATCTATATACCATCCAAAAGAGACAATCAAAAAGCCAAAAAGGAAAGAAAAAGATCAAAATAACTCCTCACTAGCAATCAACATCCAGTTGAGCAGAGATTAGCACCAAGATTAACATTAGAGCAATAGTCAAAAAGCAAACAATACCTTAATCAAGGAACTACCAATTCAAGCAAACAAGTTAACAGTAAATAATAATCCAATCAAGGAACACCAAGTCCACTTCCACCAACTGACAGGGTAATCCACTAGACTAGAATATAAAATGAAAGCAAACCCTCTCCCTACTATTACTGATGATGTTACCTAATTTGATAATTAAGTGTCTGCAAGAAAACAACCTCAGAGAGCACCAAAATCCCTGCAATTCAACTCTGGGCTATCTTTTATTGAAACTCATTTCTGTAAATCTTGTTCTGCTTGTTTGATACATTTCCCCTTTGCTACTTTAGTATAGTATTTATTTGAAAAGACAATGAACATGTGCCATTGGAAGCACAAAGTAACAATGTATTAAAGGAAAATAAAGCTGTGATTACCACTTTGCCTGATGTGTGATCTCTAAAATTCTTTGCTGTCATAATATGTATGCCACCTTGTCATCAAAACCGAAAGAAGGTCAAAATGTTCTGTTGTATTAACCATAGTTTTAAATAAGGATGCTTAATTAAAGAGCCCTGGTGGTGGAGTAGTTAGAATACAGTATTTCAGGCTAAGTCTGCTCACAGTCTGGAGTTTGATCCTGATGGGCTCAAGGTTCACTCAGCTTTCCATCTTTTGAAGGTCAGTAAAATGAAGACCCAGATTGTTGGGAGCAATACGTTGACATTGTAAACAGCTCAGAGAATGCTGAGAATGCTGAGTACAGAGAAGAGCAACAAAGATGATCAGGGGACTAGAGGCTAAAACATATAAGGAACGGTTGCTGGAATTGGGTATGTCTAGTCTAATGAAGAGAAGGATGAGGGGTGACATGATAGCAGTGTTCCAATATCTCAGGGGCTGCCATAAAGAAGAGTGAGTCAAGCTATTCTCCAAAGCACCCGAAGGCAGGACAAGAAGCAACAGATGGAAACTAACCAAAGAGAGAAACAACCTAGAACTAAGGAGTAGTTTCCTGACAGTTAGAACAATTAATCAGTGAAACAGCCTGCCTCCAGAAGCTATTAATGCTCCAACATTGGAAGTTTTTAAGAAGAGATTGGACAGTCATTTGCCTGAACAGGGGGTTGGACTAGATGACCTCCAAGGTCCCCTCCAACTTTATTATTGTTGTTGTTGTTATTGTTGTTGTTATTGTTATGATGCTGTAAAGCACTATGGAGTGGTATATACTGTAAGTAAGTGCTAGTGCTATTGATTTGATCACATTTATTTCAAGAAAAAAAGCTTGTGGTCCTAATTTGGAATCTATTTTCAAACTAGAACATAATTCTATACTCTTTGAAAGCAGAAAATAATGCTTTTCTTGTGGCAATTTGCTTCCAAAATTATTTTTTAAACAATTCCTTTGAGCACACATCGTATGCTTTGTGAATATTTGTCTGCAGTAGATATAAAAGCTGCTGTTTTGTTTTTGCTTTTAAAGTATCATTTAGGCATGCATTTGTTCTCCAAATAATAATTTAAATTATTAAAAATATTCCGCAATAGAACAAGATAATTAATAGGTCATCTGATAACATAGAATAGTTAGCAATTGTCGGGAGTTGGCTATATAGGCTGTCCTTGGTTAACAACCACTTGTTCAGGAAGTTGTTCAACCACTTGTACTGCAGGCCACTTTAGCTGACTGTGTTCAGCAGGTCAGCGGTTCAAATCTTACCGGCTCAAGGTTGACTCAGCCTTCCATCCTTCCGGGGTAGGTAAAATGAGGACCCAGATTGTTGGGGGCAATGTAAATATATATTGCTTACTGGTGTACACCGCTTAGAGAGTGCTTGCACTTAAAGCGGTATATAAGTCTCATAAATAAATAAACTATTTAAACTTATGACAGTGCTTGAATGAGTGATACAACCAGTTCTTGAAATTCTAACTGTCACAGTAACCCTTTGGTCACAAAATTGTGATTTGTTACCTTCCCAACCAGTTTCCCAAAAGCAAAGTCAGTGGGGAAGCCAGCATGAGGTCAGAAGTGACTGTCACATGAGTCATTCCTTGTGATTTGCACTGTAATCTGCAGTGATTTGCTTAATAATGGTAGTTGGGGACTGCCAGAACCACCATCACTAAGTGTTTAGTCATGTGACATTGCTCTTTACAACCCCACTGTTTAGTGATGGAAACTCCAGTAGTAATTATTGTCATTAAATAAAGACTGCCTGTATGTTAAACAATGACAAATATTTATTTACTGAATTGCTTTTATATTATTTGGTTTTTAACCAATAAATAATCTTTTGCTATTATTGCTGATATAATACACTTTCTGTCTTCATATTTATAATCCAGTTATCATAGTATCACACTGAAAACAGTAGTCTATCAATTATTAAGAACTAAGTTCCAGACTTGGCAGCAATTAATTACAAATGTCTTCAAAATAAACTTCTTAACAAGTAGATGTTTAGATCTTGTTTTATTTCAAAGCTTGGGAAATGAGCTTACAGAATTCATTTGGGTACTCAACAGAAGTTACCAGGAATTTAATCTCATGAGTTTGGATTTTCTGCATGAAGATATAAAGCATATCGAGTTTTACAGCAGGGGTGTCAAACTGCCAGCCCATGGGCTGGAAGTGTAACGGAGAAGCCGTTGCCCACCTCATTGCTGGCAATGGCAAAACAGTGCAGATACGTCGTGCGACGCCATGTGATGTTGCGAGTTTGACATGTCTGCTTCATGGAATTATTATGTGGGGTGATGAAAATGTAAAAATTCCAGGGCTGGTTCCAATATTATTTCCTTTGCATCTTTATCTTTCTTGATTCAGTTTGCTAAACACAAGAACTAACTTGCTATATGGCTTCATCTGCAAACAAGTCATGTTTCTTTATGCACCATATATTACTTTATTACATGTCATTGTTTCCTCTGGTGTATATAGAAGAGGAAAAATTCAGCAGTTATCTTTGTGTTCAGGCTAATGCTCTGTAATTTTAGGCAGACTCTTGTATCTTGCCTATTACTTTTTATATATATATTTTACAGACAGTCAGTAATATCTTTCTTGGAATGTAGAAAATATTTAGAGATAGCTGGTGTTTTTGTTATGAAATGTTTCATTTTGGGAGCCTGTTTAGTTTAAAACCAATAAAAATAAAGATAAATTGAATCCTATGGGGCAATAGCAATCATATTATTCTCCTCTGTGTACAAGCTCTGAAACTCCATATTCAAATTTCAGAGTTGCTATGTCAGTGAGAAGATTTCTTTTCAGATGAATGGATCAATTCATTAGTATAATATACCAATTTTCATTCAGGATACTGCTATATATAGGGCAGTATACATAGTATTCCATTATTACTGTCTTGAAATAGGTAAGCTCTGGCCAAATAAAGGGACTCCATGATAAAACACAGATAGTCTTCAACTTACATTTACAATTAGCATTGGAATTTTGGTTGTTAAGTTATTCAGTTGTTAAGCAAGTAATCAAAAGACTGGATCCAATTTTATAATCATTTTTATTGCAATTATTAAGTGAATATGGCTTCCCTCATTGACTTTGCTTGTCAGCATCTGGCTTTGGAAGTTTCAGATTGCAATCATGTGACCACAAGATACTGCAACCATCTTAAATGTGAGTCAGCTGTCAAGTACTCAAATCATGATCATATGACTTTGGAGGTGTTAAGATGATCATTACTTCAAGGGCAGGTTGTTTCTTTGTTTAGTGTCATCACACCTTTAAACCATTGTTCACCAAATGGTTGTAAATAGAGGACTACTGTAGTCCTGACTAGGTGTAGTTAGATTCCATAAAAATGCAGATATGTCAGATATGTCAAACTCGCAACGTCACGTGACATCGCACAATGTATTGAGACAGTTTTGCCAGTGCCAGCAATGGGATGGGCGTGGCTTCCAGATAACACATTCAGACTGTGGGCCAGCAGTTTGACACCCCTGCCCTATGCTCTGCAATTGGAGAACAGTATGAGGAAAAGGATCAAATCTTTTTTATTAGACATTCCATCCCATAGTTTTCTGAAGAATGTAATTGTTTTTAGAGATACTACAGATTTATTATATTTTGTTCCTAATATTGTCCATCCATATATATTGATAGTTGTCCAAATTAGAAATTTGACTTTATTTCTTGGTTTCCAGTATTTAATACTTTAATATTTAATACTTGTCAATAGATAAGTATGTGTCAAGCATGGGTAAATCAAAAAAGTCCAGGCAGTTCAAGTTAATATAAACATTTATTGCAAGCTTATGGTCTCTACAAGAATCAGAACTACTAATGGTTAAAGCTAATAGGCGGTAGATAAGTCATCGAATTTAAGGTAGAATGGACTTAGATCTCTCATGGGCATGAAACTACTCGAGATTGATGAAGTGCTTGATCCTTCCCTTGGGCTCAGCTTGGTCATTTCCTACAGTATGATTATATAGTTTCAAATTCCAAATTCTCTCTCATTAATTGGTAATTGTATATTCTGTAAATATTGGAATCAAAGAACCTCATAGAAATTTTCTAAACAAAGAATTTATTTTTTGAAAATATTTTCCAAATACACAGTATAAACTGAACTTACTTTTAGAATATAAATTAATATGGGAATATTTATTTTGAGAATATTCACCTTTGTCCAAAGGGTATAGTTTAATGACTCCATCATAAGACTGGCAGTTTGTGCACACACACACACACACACACACACACACGCACGCACGCGCATTTGTGTGTGTGTGTGTGTGTGTGTGTGTGTAATTGATATTCCTTAAATGGATGGGTAGCTCAATTTTCATCATGGCTCGGGTACAAATCTTAAAGCTGATCCAATGAGATTTGGCTGATCTCAAATATAATCTAAAACAGATGCAAGGAAAAATGACTCACTGTGAGGAATGATTGGGTACCCACAAAGCAAATACTCAAAAGATTATAACATTTATCTAAAACAGTCATAATGTTTTGGATAAACAAATTATTAGAGTCAAATTGTGCAGGAAAAATTTATGTGTGATTGGCATTGACAGCCCTCCAAGTCAATCAAAGGTGGCAAGTCGGTTGACGGAAGATTTTTTGATAAAGCTCCTATATTTGTAAATGGATTTTCCAGTCAGGTTTGTGCATGTGATTAAAATTCCTTTAACAAGAAGGAAGACTTTTTATTGCACATTATTATTGTGCAATTCCTCCATATGTATTTTATGTATATTTTGTCAGGAATCAGTAAACTCTCCTTTGAAATCTGGTTCTAGTCAAAGCAGAACAAAGTTCAATTCAGTTTATGCTGATTTCACCAAGGAGGTTCCAGAAAAAAGGAAGATGTTTATAAAAGCTCAAAAACGTTTCAGATTATTTCAACTACAATATTTTATATGTTTTCCAGCTATATTCTGCATTAATTATCAATAAGAGATCCTGATCGATGGAGTCATTAAACACATTTGAAAATCCTGCAAACACAGAGGCATTTATCCTATCTTTAAAATATGCTAATAAACATTCTCTGGTGTAAAAGGCTCAGTTTGAAAAACAGTATGCTATGGTTTCCCCTCCCCCCCCTACTACTTATGTTTTGGTAATTTCTAAGACAAAGACTCTGAACATATTGCTAATTCTACTGATCATTTTTAACACAGCGTACATCTTTTTTCCACTAGAATAGAATAGAATAGAATAGAATAGAATAGAATAGAATAGAATAGAATAGAATAACAGAGTTGGAAGAGACTTTGGAGGTCTTCTAGTCCAACCCTCTGCTCAGGCAGGAAATCCTATACCACGAGTGTCAAACTCACCACTTCATGTGACGTGTTGCAACGTATCGTGATTTTTTTTTGTATTGCTGGAGCTGGGTTGGGCGCAGCATCCGTATGATGCAACTGGCCTGTGGGCTGGCAGTTTGACACCCCTGCCCTATACCATTTCAGGCAAATGGTTGTCCAAGTCTCTTCTTAAAAACTTCCAATTTGAAACTCCTATATAATTTTCAGTGAAAGAACTAAAATGAAACCACCATGCCATCCCCATTGGGAAGTCATCAAGCTTTTCTTCTTCTTTTTACTTACATACACACAGACACACAGACACACATACTATAGATAGATAGATAGATAGATAGATAGATAGATAGATAGATAGATGGATGAATAGATAGAAAGATAGATAGATAGATAGATAGATTGATAAAAATAGTCAAACACTGGGATAAATATAAAAAAACAACTGTTTAATAAACTAACAACTGTTTGATAAACTTAGCTTTCGATGGCTAACTGCCGACGTTGTCAGAGTGGAATGCCAGAGGTTCGAAAGCCTGCTTATAAGACCGTCAGTTTGTGCACTCTGCTCATAGAACGCGTTACCAGTCTACCCACCCCAGTTGACCATATTGCTTCTAATAGTCTCGCATCCGTCTGTATATTCGTAAGCTCGGGGATCATCGCCTCTCTTGTCGCTCTCTTTGTCCACTTTGGACGTATCTGGGTACACATTGCTATAGGATGGCCCCCCAGTGCCTCCTGTCCTGTGGCCACCCCCATGTTGTGAGTGTGGCAACCTGCCTCCCATCATTGGCTCTTGTACGAATCGTGCTAGGGATTTCTCCCCTTTGCTGGTTGTGGTTCTTTGCTGTTGCATGAGACAGCGATTCTGGTCTTGCGTAGGCTGCACCCGTTGGACTCATTGTGAGTTGTTACGCTGTTATTCTCACTTCCTTAGTGCCTGATAAGCAGGCAGTATATATATAAAATCTCTTTAACAATGTCACTGGTTGGTTTTTTAAATGTTTTTTTTTAAATATATATTTAATATATCCATTTTAGAATGTATTTGAATATTAAGTTGAGTCTTTTTGGAGATTCTAAAATCTCCAACAAGCAACTAAAATATATTAAATATTTAAAGATATAAAAGTTAATCATTAGATATTTCTTAAATGATATAAATCATAAAATGAATTGGTATCAGGACAATATAGATAAATGGGCCAAAATAAAATTTCTATGAGGTTAATTAATGTAATGTAAAAGGATAGTGAGAATTTAAAAAATAAAATGTAATTTTAGGATATTTAAAATCATTAAGAGCAGATATTGCTTATCTACAGAAGATTCATTTAATGGAACATTTATATTACAACTTATTAATGATAAATCTCAATAGATATGTTTCACTAAATGAATCTCCTGTAGATAAGCATTATCTGCCTCTAATAAATCTCTATTAATGAAGGACTTACCTGGGACAGGTTTACCTCACACACAGTTTGACAAAATGAATGCAGTCATTTTGGTTCGAAAGGATTCCTAGTCAACATCCAAAAGATTATTACTGAGGTAAAGGGACAATATTTAATTTTATGTGCTAAAATAGCAGAGACTGTAATAGTTACAGTTAATTTTTATAGACATAATATAGATTCTTGTATTATGTTATATGAATGTTTTCAATGTTTGTATTAGTATAGTTATGATAAAGTGAGAAAGTGAGATTTCATGAAATATTGGATCCTGAGCTTGATAGAAATACACTGACACAAAAATAGAAATGGCAGTAGCACTTAGACTTATATACTGCCCCATGGTGATTTACAGCACTCAAGGTGGTTTACAAAGCAGCATATTGCCTCCAACAATCCTCATTTTACTAATCTCAGAAGGATGGAAAGCTCAGTCAACCATATAAGGTTATGGAACCTTATGTGTATAGTATCTTACTCCAGTAAATGATGAGAAAGAAAATGTTGTTTTTCTATTGGGCTGAGTTTGATACATACATTTTTTTTCTCAGCCCCCCCCCCCCAAGACTTATGTAGATTTTGACACTTCCTAATGTTTGAAATAATTCAGTTCCCCCATGAACATGCTAATATACATAAGAAATAAGTATCTTATAATGAACTAGATGTAAGAGGCCTTGTGTCTTGTGCAGGAAAAAACTCCCACAACATCTTTAAAGTTTACACTGAGAAAAATACTACAATGGACTGAAATTTATTTCAAATTCTGCAACCTTGGTATGAAAAAAAAAAACATTTACCTTAGTTAGAAAAGTTAAGTTATCATGTATATATTGCATTTCCATTAAGAAAGGTATTTAATTTTAACTGAATAAAATCCCCATATTTGGTTCTCTATCTATCTATCTAGACAGATAGATATAGATATACACACACAAACACACATATATATGTACACACACACACACACACACACACACACGGTGTTATAAGTAGTCTGAATGATAGCACTTCAGTTAAGTTGCCCATACAAATTCACTCTATGTGTTACTCATTTAACATACTAAACAAAGGGAACTCCTTGACTTATCACTTTCCAGACTTTCATGTTATATCATCATTCTATAGAACTAGTCTCAAATACTACCTTGGAGTCAGGTGTTAACTACTCCATACAAAATATGCCAACATGCAGACATATTTTCTGATACCATTGTATGGCACTAACACTAGTGATGATGTAAAAAAAAGTTCAAATGAATTTTATTAAACAGATGTTAAGGAAGAATCATTTTATATTTCCATTAGTTGATCTTGTAAAGTGATTGATTAACAAATCAGTTGTAGAACAATCTTGGTTAAAAATAAAGAGATAGGCCTACCAACTGTAATCAGACACTTGGTATAGTCCAGAGAATTTTATCACATGATTCTACTGGATCATGTCTCTTAGAAATTCTGAACATTTTTTTTGTGTGTACAGTAATAAAGAATGGGGCATAAAATAGCTAAAGGGATCTTGTCTGGGGTAGCTTTTCCATTCCAGATTGCAAATGTTGTTATCATATTATTTTATTCAACTATTTCATAAAATAAATAATAATTAAGAACCTTGTGTTAAATGAACAATCAATAATTGTTACTTTATTCTTACTACGTATTTATAACATGTCTTGTTATTTTTAATATGCATACATAAATAGCAGATGCTTCTAATTACAAATGTGTTCCAAGTATAAGAGAAGAAATGGAAGACTGATTCAACCTCTCCCATTTATTGCTTGCCATTGTATCTTAAAGAAATAAGATAGGCTGTTTTTAGTGAAAGACACAAAAGGGGTTCTGGGCATGAAGGATCTCCCATAAATGACATATATTCCTAGAATCATTTGTAAATCTCATTTCAATAGAACAATAAATTCAGCAATAGGCAATTCCATTCCATTAATGTTAAAACACTGATTCCATTAATGTTAAAACACTGAAACAATTCTTAGAACAGAAATATGATATAGAGAGTAAGAGAATAAGACAAATACAAAAATAAACAACAGAAATGAAAGCACAATTTTATTATTGTTAGCCTCTCTGCATGAGATACTAAAAATCAGACCTTTTACCTGTTTGAAGTGCATTGCATAGTTATCAAAAGTATTGTTCTGAATTTATATTTGTTATATTCAATCATTTGCCCATTAAATTAACATAATATAAAAACTTTTTATAGTAAAGAATTTGAAATAAAATACTATTATGGTATGGCGAGATACAATAGGTGTATCTGTATATATAAACTTTATTGCTTCTGACAAAAAGGATTACTTGTCTCAGAATTTAAGTTCAGAATAATATGAAAAAGTTTTTCTGCACTGTGGCATTCTTAACCAGATCCATATCATATAAATTAAAGTAATAAGGGAAGAGGAATTTAAATGTGGGCTAAATACTTGTAACTAAGCATTTCAGCTATCTCTAGAACAGGGGTGTCAAACTCGCAACGTCACGTGACATGTCATGACTTTTTTTCCATTGCCGGCAATGGGGTGGGCACGGTTTAGGCATGACACATCCAGCCCATGTGCCAGCAGTTTGACACCCCTGCTCTAGAAAAAACATAAACAATCAGACATGTGAGGAATAGAATAGAATAGAATAGAATAGAATAGAATAGAATAGAATAGAAAGGGACCTTGGAGGTCTTCTAGTCCAGCCCCCTGCTCAAGCAGGCGAACCTATACCAGCTCAGATAAGTGATTTCTTCTTGAAAATCTCCAGTGATGGAGCGCCCATGATTTCTGGAGGCAAGCTGTTCCACTGGTTAATTGTCCTCACTGTCAATCCATTCCATTCATGGGTTTCATCCCATCAGGTTTCTGTAATGCCAACTATGTCATACCCTCCCTCGTGTACTATTGCTTCTAGTTTGCCCTGTTTGTTCCCCAAGCTTTGAGCATTCGTATATAAGCATTTAAGACTTTTATGCCTGACTGTGGGTATGTTTCCTGCATCTCCTGATGGTTGCTTGAGTTTTTCTTTTCTCTCATCACTGTCTACCTCATTGTTGAATTTGTTTTCTTGGGACTGATGATTGGTTTTGGGTTCTAGAGATTCTAAAGATCGGTTGCCCTTCCCCCTCAATTTTAGTTTAAAGCCCTCCTGATGAGTTGGGCCAGTCTTTCCGAGTACATTTTTTCCCTGTACTCGTGAAGTACAGCCCATCCCTTGCTAAGAGTCCTTTGCGTAGGAAATGTAGTCCATGATCCAGGAAACCAAAGTTTTCTTGGTGACACCAATCCTTTAGCCAATGGTTTATTTCTAAAATTCTTTTTCCCTCAATGGGTGTTGGCCTTTCATTGGGAATACTGATGAGAACACTACATGTGCTCCTAGCTTCTTAACTTTATTATCTAGTTGTTTGTAATTTCTCACTATTGTACTCAGGTTCTTAGTTTTGTCATTCGTTCCAATGTGGAGCAGGAGGAAAGGGTAGTAATCTGTAGGCCTAATTGTTTTGGTTAGATTCTCAGCCACATCTTTGATTTGTGCTCCAGGGAGATCACATACATCCCTGGGCTGTATGTCCGGTTTGCAGATGGATGATTTTGTTCCTTTGAGGATAGAATCTTCTATTACCAGCATTTGCCTTCCTTTTGGGGGGGGCGCTGCAGTCTCGGGTGCTTTTCTGTTTACTTCAGGTGTGTTTATTGAAGTGACTTTTTTAGGGATATTTGAAGTGATTTTTAATAGATATTTGAAGTTGTTTCTTTGCTAGATATTTGCATGTTTTCTTTGATGGGAGTTTATGGGTCTGTGTGTTTCCATCTAAAGGGAGAAATCGATTGCTCAGTTTTAATGGGGCTGTTTCTGGTTGGGTTGGATTGGGCCGAAGGGGTTTGTTAGTTGTATTCTGCTTCTTTCTTTGAGTATTGTATTTTCTTCTATGTGTGACATACCTCCATTTGTCTTCCTCCAAGGTTTTATCAGTAGGGTCAAATCCTCTGGGAGTTGTTTGTTCATTATTTGGTTCAGTTCTTTGGGCATAAGCACATACATAGAACATGTATTGCATACCACAATAGTATCAGTCGCCTATTCCATGAGTTTGAAAATCCTTCTTTTTGGTTGGTGGATGTGCTTTGGACCAACTGCTGGGTAAAGTTGCACAGCAGAAGGGAAATTTGTTCAAACATTTCTCCTTTGTGATATCATAGGGGAGCTCTCCTTATCATAGTTCTTTCAAATCCAGTATTTGTGTTATCATTGGAATTACAGCATGCTTCCTGCTGAATGCTGTAAGCCTGTCTTCATAGAATGTAAAGAGAAAAAGTTGAAAGAATGATTCTTTTTTATTGTAACTGCTTTTAAATTAAGTATTTTCCATTATAAGTGACTTATATTGTAGCTATACTTTGATATTGCTAAAATACAAAGAATATGTGGTACGGGTGTAGGAACCTGTCCAGCCTAGATGAGTTCAAATCGCCAGGACCAGATGGATTACACCCCAAGGTTCTCAAGGAACTGGCAGATGTGATCTCAGAACCACTGAACTATATTTTTCAAAGATCCTGGAGCACAGGGGAACTACCAGAGGATGGGAAAAGAGCTAATATAATTCCCATCCTCAAAAAAAGGGAAAAAATGGACCTAGGAAATTACAGACCCATCAGCCTGACCTCAATACCTGGGAAGATCCTGGAAAAGATAATCAAACAACGAATCAATGAACACCTAGAGGCAAACAAAGTCATTACTAAAAGCCAACATGGGTTTGTCAAAAATAAATCATGCCAGACAAATCTTATTGCATTCTTTGACCAAGTAACAAAATTAGTGGATCAGAGGAATGCTGTGGATATAATTTACTTGGACTTCAGTAAGGCATTTGACAAAGTAGATTACAACCTACTACTTGATAAGATAGAAAAATGTGAGATAGACAGAATCACCACCAGATGGATCTGTAGCTGGCTGACTGGCCGTATTCAGCGAGTGGTCCTCAATGGAACCGCATCTACATGGAGGGAAGTGTGTAGTGGGGTGCCCCAGGGCTCTGTTCTGGGCCCAGTGCTTTTCAACATCTTCATCAACGATTTGGACGAAGGGATAGATGGGGAACTCATCAAATTTGCAGATGACACCAAGATGGGAGGAATAGCCAACACTCCAGAAGACAGGCTTAAGATACAGGAGGATCTGGACAGACTTGAACACTGGGTGCTATCTAACAAAATGAAATTCAGTGGTGAAAAAAGCAAGGTTCTACATTTAGGCAAGAAAAACCAAATGCACAAGTACAGCATAGGTTGGCACCTTGCTCAATAACAGTAACTGTGAGAGGGACCTCAGAGTCCTAGTAGACAATCACCTAAATATGAGCCAGCAGTGTGCTGCAGCTGCCAAAAAGGCCAACATAGTGCTAGGCTGCATTAACAAAGGGATAGAATCAAGATCACATGAAGTATTAATACCACTTTACAATGCCTTGGTAAAGGCCACACTTGGAGTACTGCATCCAGTTTTGGTCACCACGATGTAAAAAGATGTTGAGACTCTAGAAAGAGTACAGAGAAGAGCAACAAAGATGATTAGGGACTGGAGGCTAAAACATATAAGGAACATTTGCTGGAATTGGGTATGTCTAGTTTAACGAAGAAATGGACGAGGGGGGACATGATAGCAGTGTTCCAATATCTCAGGGGCTGCCACAAAGAAGAGGGAATTAAGCTATTTTCCAAAGTACCTGAAGGCAGGACAAGAAGCAACAGGTGGAAACTAATCAAGGAGAGAAGCAACCTAGAACTAAGGAGAAATTTCCTGACAGTGAGAACAATTAATCAGTGGAACACCTGCCTCCAGAAGCGGTAAATGCTCCAACACTGGAAGTTTTTAAGAAGAGACTGACAGCCATTTGTCTGAAATGGTATAGGGTTTCCTGCCTGAGCAGGGGGTTGGATTAGATGACCTCCAAGGTCCCTTCCAACTTTACTATTATTATTATTATTATTATTATTATTATTATTATTATTATTATTATTATTATTATTATTATTATTATTATTATAACAGCATTTATATTTGGGTGTGTTTGTGGATATGTCGAAGGTATGTTTTTTTTTTTTTAAATCCTGGAATTATGGATAATTGTGGTTGTTAAGTAAAACCTTTAGGAGTGAATTTGTCATCAGAAGACCAGACTTCAGGTTCTAAAAGAATTATTTGTCCCAGACTAATTTTTCTTTCACTTGTAATGATACAAAAGCAATCTTCTTACTAGGTCTTCTGCTACCTAGTGATGGAGCTTATGTAATTTTAAACCACTTCAATAGAGCAATGTTATAATGAGGTCATGATTCTAAATCACATCACTTGCACTGTTTGCAACAGAAAGCACTTCACAGAATAATTCAGTCACTATAGTCTAATCACATATGCCAAGTGGGAAAAAGAACAGAGAAAAAGAATCAGGGTGTGTGGAAGAAGGGGAGTTCAGTATAGCCTTTAGCAAAAACTGAAAGCATTTACACTTTAATATTCAAACCATGCATAGGAAAAATACTCCCAGTTGAGAATGAGCAGTACTAAGATACAAGAAATATTTGCCTTTTCATTATGAGGCAACAGAGAATCAAATGAACTTCCCCAATGTAGGAAAGGTGGAATAATAAGAATAGCAGAATAATAATGTGGGGCACAGTGAGCTCACTAATAGTATTGCTGTTGGCTTCAACCACAAGGTGTGGAAATAAATCATATAATAATGCATGCCAAATTAGAAAGGAATAAGAGAAGAATAATAGAGCAGACCTCCCAAGTAGTAGCTTCTAAGCATTATTAATAAAATACAGCAGATGTTGGTTGTAGAATTCAGAGACAAGTTTTTTTTCTCACCAACTTTCTTTGTTTTGATCTCCAGTTTTCCTCTGCAACTATCAGACACACATTTACATATAGTGTTTAGCCTTGAAGATTATACTATGCTTTGAGCAAACAACTATTTCTAACTTCTCTGTATTGATTTAATTAATACATTTAATTTATTAATAATTAATCAAGTAATTAATAATTTAATTAATGATTTAATTAATTAATAATCAATATACTGATCTACCTTACACAATGAGAATGGCTGAGATATTCTTGCCTAAAACAAAATAACATTTTTAAAAAGGGACATATAGAAGCCAGTAGTCCTACTGTGTTTCCCTGAAAATAAGACCGGGTCTTATTTTTTTTCGCCTCCAAAAGAAGCACCAGGTCTTATTTTCGTGGGATGTCTTACTCACCTCTGATAGCTGATAGCCCCACCCAGCGGGTCCACTTCTTCTGGGGCCAAAGGAGTAGTTTCATTCTGCTGCTGCATTCCGGCCTGCATTTTGCAGTCAAGCCTTTCTGGAAGGGTTAAGCAGCCTTCAATCCATAGCTCAGTCTTTGGCTTCAGAGGTCTTGCAGGTTCTTGGCTGCACAGACCTTCTGGAAAGGCCTGGGTCTAGAAATAGAGGCCTGGCTGCAGAAGATGCTACATGGTGGGGAGAGGTCTGTCTGCAAGGTAAGTGGGTGCTGGGCACATGGGGCAGCTCCACCCCTGCCCTAGATTGATTTTTAAGTGTGTGCCTCATCTCAAAACTAGGGCTTATTTTTGGGGTAGGGCTTATATTAGGCCCACCCCCCAAAATTAAGCTAGGGCTTATTTTGGGGGCAGACCTTACTTTCGGGGAAAGTCGGTAGTAATTTATTTCCACAACAGTGAGGGGCATGTCCTTCATTACACTAGAGGTAGCAGTGTAGTTACTTGGCTGAGGACTGTTCAAGAACAGACAAAGATACTGCTGCTTTCCCAGTATTTGCAATTTGAGGTGAATGTCTCACTTTGCTCAATGAAAAAATCAGTTTAGAACAGATCAGTTTTATGCAATTTTACTTCATTTCAATTGTATCAAAATCTTACACACACACACAGACATTCTCGTATGTTGGTAAAATTCTAAATCAAATGACTCGACATAAAAATGTACAAATTTTATTAATATCAGAAGTATTAGAAAAATCTGGTACTGTTTTATCAAACACAACAATATTCATGTCAAAATTATGTAAGCATATAACATTAACAAAATTAAGTTAT
Organism: Crotalus tigris; assembly: GCF_016545835.1. Taxonomy (NCBI): domain Eukaryota; kingdom Metazoa; phylum Chordata; class Lepidosauria; order Squamata; family Viperidae; genus Crotalus; species Crotalus tigris. The sequence continues at coordinate 4,592,462 of NW_024096823.1, read as the reverse complement.
ACAAGTAAAAATATAAGGTTAGAAAGGATTGTTCCAACTTCCTAAAACAAAATGATGTAATGCAAATTTGTTTCATGGACATTATTTAGGATCAAATGCTACTGACAGACAAAAAAAGTACCAAAGATGCAGATCTTTGTGAAGCTGTTCCATGTTCTCTGTCTATGAATGGTGGAGAGAATTAAAAAGGAAAAGGTATTCTGGTAATTGATAAAGAAATGGGATTTAGCAACAATCATTTCTTTTCCTGCATGCACTGGCATGACTACGTGAGGCAGAATGAGAATAGAAGTACACATCTGGATGCAGACATTATATATGTGGCTTGTAAGAAATCCATCTGTTATATGGTTTTTCCTGTAAGACACATTATCTTTCCTCTAAGGGCAGCTGTGAAATACTTCTAGCTATCTTACATTGCAATTTTGCAATAGATTGGGAGCAGACACTTTATGAATGTTTAATAGTGGTAAAAATAAAATTGCTTTCTGGAAAGGAGATGTAGGCATCAGTCTGGGTTGAGTCAAAAGCTACAAAGTGGAAACCATGGGACAGATGAAATATTAAAAGGTGACGTATAATGAAAGCCTAGACCAGAGTGGAAGATTAAGAAACACACCAGAAATCAAGTCCAAGAAGAAATGAGTTTATGGATAAACAAGAAGGCAGAACTTTGGAGCAAGTCAGTGAGGCTGGAAAACAACCAAGGATTCAAGAAAAATCACAGTTCAGAAAGGTGTAGCGGTATAAACAGGATTCATCTAAAATATGAAGATTATTTACATTTCATTCAAAAGTGTTAAATTGTGCCCTGAGAATATTTCACTCAAAACTTTTACATTGTGGAGAGCAATGTATACATCTATACTAGGATCCAACAGTTACTGATCTAGCAGACAGTTATTCAATATTCTGCTGAAAAAGAAATTAAAAACCATTTTGGTTTATTTCATACTAGAATATGAGTGAACAAAGCTTTTTTTTTTTTTCAAAATGTGCTCAGGATTAGCACTGAGTAAAGTTGTCTTACATACTATTAGAGGGGATCAGATTATTTCTAAGCTCCAGATTGTTTTCTGCTGATCACAAATGCAAAAGCCTATGTGAGTGATGTGGAAACCCATTTGTGAATAATTTTCATTCTAGCATGGTAACATCTGAATGAGACCGGACTTTGCCTGACAGGCACAAAAAATAAGTTTAAAAATAAAGCAATTATAAAACAGAATTGGTGATAAAAGGTGATGAATAGCTTAAATCTAAAGTTAATCATTAGCCTTCATAGCTTTTTAAAAGCTGCTAATATTTTACTTCACTTTTGTTTTTCTTTCAAAAAGTAGAACTATATGTCATACATATAAGAGGACATAAATTTTAGTACTTATTTGACAGTTCCAAAACTTTAATAATATTCATACCACAGCTTCTAGTGCTATTTTGGCAAATTAAGCATTAAATTCTGATTGACTTTGACAGACAGGTGACTCTGTTCTGAGATTACAAATTAGTTGCAGTTATAACAACCATATTATTATCCATTCTGTTTCACAAGGTCATTCAACAGAGTACATGTCTTGCATGATGAAAGTCCTAGGTTCATTTCCCAGGATACCTAGTATAAAGTTGGTAGCAGCATTAGAATAAGCTAATGACAGGTAGACTAAATCACTGTGGTTGATACTGTATAAAGCATTTTGATATATTAGTCCCACAGGCACAATCCTTCATCTTTTCTTTTATGAACAAGAATTGCATTGTCACCATAACAATAACAGCAGCAGCCTTAGTAGCAGCTTAGTCAGGGGACAAATAAGAAGCTATTGTCCTTCAGACTTCCCATTGCAAATTGGAAAGTTGATGCTTTAGCTTCCAATCAATTCCTATACACTTTTATTATGTCCCTGCAAATGGAATTTACTCCTGAGTAAACATTAACAGGGCAGACTCAACAGTTTGTTTCCTTTTTTAAAGTCAATATTGTATTTCTTGAAATCAGTATAGAAAAATAAACTTTATCTGAATATATGTGATTATCTGTATAGTTACCTTGGCCATCTTTTTTTTCTGATTCAGAAAACAAACTGGCCTTTTAAAGCTGCATTTAAAACACATTTGTCATTTAAAAGAAAATTGATGTTTTAACTCATAGCATATGTGAAATCTTAATTTCCACATAACTAAAAAGTAAAACCTGATAGCTGTCTCTTATTGTAGTCCTGGAAATTCACCAGGCCTATAATAAAGGGACAATTATATGGATAATTTAAGCCAAATTTGGTCTGAAGGGAGTTCCCAACAATTATAATTTTCTTTCTCACACATTACCCCTTTGGTTACAACTTCTCTTTCTAAAATGAATTGAGAAAGCATTTCACAGAAAGACATTGCTATTCTTCCCCAAATGTTCAGCCTATATTGAAAAGATGCCTCCTTCATGCTGCTGCAGATATTTTAAAGGATCTCTATTAGCACTATTAAATGTCCTTTAAAAGGTGTGATGCAGCAGGGTGACCATTTATGAAGAAAGTGTCTCTGCTAGACAGGAAAAGAAAAACCATCCTATCACCCACTGTGACAACCCCAGCTTATTATTGCTTTCTTTTTAAAAGCATCCTTTCATGGTGGCTATTATAAAAGTGTCTTTTTATAAATGTTGATTGTACTACCAGGTTAAAGTTTTGAAGAGTTCTGAGGAAAAAATGGAATAAATTTTCTTTTTCTCAGATCTTCTAGCTGGGCTGGGGGGTGGAAGAGGAAGAGCCACCCTCCCAGAGATTGAGAAAATGGAATGGGTATGAAAATACACAAATAAATGAATTAATAAGACTTTGGAATTATGCTTGGGAGTTCTCATATGCAGAGCATGTTAATTTATCCCATTACCAGAATATTTTATCCACTTTGGCTTGTATCCCTATTCAGTTCTGGCTTGTACTATTCCCAATGTACTAATATGAAAAAAATTCAAGTGTCAAGTGAAGAAACATTTGCCTAAATGTCACCAAGTAGCAAAACACGTGTCTGTTATAAATAAATAATAAATATTGTTTACAAATATTTCTTTGGAATTGTGATGATTTCCCGGATGACAGCTCAGATGAGGAGAAAGAGCCATCTCCGAGGTCTTTGGAGGTGAATGTGGAATTGCTCCAAGAAGCTCCTGAGGGCTCCAAGCCAGGAGTGGACAGTCCAGGCTCAGTGGATTGGTCACCAGAAGGGTGACATGATGAACAGTTAACAGAGGAGGAAGCTGGAGAGAGCAGAGGCACCATGGGAAGAATTGGGGGGGGGAGAAGGTACACCGCTGCAGCTGGCCAGTGGGGTTGAGGAGGAATTGCCTCCTTCAACTGATCTGCAAATGTGCAGGGCTGAGAGGAGGCAGGCACAATGGAAACATACAGTATACAAGTAGTCCATGTTTACCAACTATTTGTTCACCCAGCTTTTGAAGATATGACAGAGCTGAATAAGGAGATTTATGATGGGTCCTGCAAACTGCAGAAGTTGTAGTATCTCCATAGTCAGATGATTCACAAATCAGGAGCCTAGTAACTAGGTTCCATTTACCACAGTTGTTGCATTTGGTATATGTATGATCATAAGAGCCGAGGTGGCGCAGCAGTTAGAGTGCAGTACTGCAGGCCACTTTAGCTGACTGTGTTCAGCAGGTCAGCGGTTCAAATCTCACCGGCTCAAGGTTGACTCAGCCTTCCATCCTTCCGAGGTAGGTAAAATGAGGACCCAGATTGTTGGGGGCAATGTAAATATATATATATATATACACATTGCTTACTGGTGTACACCGCTTAGAGAGTGCTTGCACTTAAAGCGGTATATAAGTCTCATAAATAAATCATTTGCAAATTTTACAGCCAGCTTCTGACAAGCAAAATCAATGGGGATGTCAGCAGGAAGTCACAAGTCATAGTCACATGATGTCACATTTAGTCCTACATAATTCACTTAATGGCAGGATTGTAAATTGGTGTTGTCACGTCACACTTAATGACTGCCCTGCTTGGCAACAGGGTTGTCATCTTAATTGCAGTCAGTAAGTGAGGACTACCTATTTAAGACCCCAACTCTGGAGAAAGAACAGCATTTGTAACCAGCTGGATAGAGATTTCCACCCCTCAACTGGCAGAAAGAATGCTCACAAGCAAGAGCTGAAGGACAAAAGGCACAAAACTTTGTGCAATGAATACCAAAATGGCAATTGGTAGATGGGTCAATTTGGAAAGTAAAGAACTTGGAAGTTTCACTTGTGAGAAGAGGTTCAGCCCAAAGATGTTCTTTTTTTGTTTGTTTTGGTGTTTTGTTGGAAAGGGGGCAAAGGGTCCCTAGAGCTCACCCTACTGGTAGAAGGTTTACTTGCAGAAATAATGATAATGTTTATAGGAGCTGAAAAAGATGTCACACGAGAACCCTCTGTAGGAAATCAGGTCTCAATCCCAGGGCTAGTTTATGTGTTAGAACAAAGACTAGTAAAAAACAAAACAAAACTCCAGAATAGAGCTGGAAAGGACCTTGGAATCCAACCCCTTGCTCAAGCAGGAGACCCTATACCATTTCAGATAAGTGACTATCAATCTCTTCTTAAAGTACTCAGTGCAATTCCTCTTCCATTGTCCATTTTTATATTGTATATCTTTCTTCCAACAGTCATTATCTATTCAGAATGTTCAAATGTAATTGAGATATTTTAGTTTTTTTCTTTCTGGGTGAAAGCTATCATAAATCTGTCCATCTTATCTCATAGTCATAAATGCAGTTTGTGTTTCAAACATATATAAACAAACTTATCAGGAAGGCAACCTCCAAAACTAACAGCTGACAGAAGGGAATCACTAAGACAAATTCCAAGGAAGAAGAAAGTTTATTAAGCTATGCTATGTTGATGATGCTACCTGATAGTAAAAAACTGCAAAACAAAAATCTACAAGGCATAGTCAAAGAGCACAATGAAAATGCTTGATTCACTAACAGACAAAGAGGGAAACATGCCTCATGGAAAATAAAGTAACTTTAGGTATCTGCATATTTTTCCCCAAATGTCTTCTTTATTCATAGTGCTTAGGAAAATACCACACAGATCGTACTAGTCAAATTTGCAGGGACAAAAAAAAAAACAAAAAACAAAAAAAACCCCACCAACAAGTAATATAACAATATTTGTTATTGTATGCATGTGCAGCACTATACAAATGTAATAGTGCTGCTGTGACTGCCAGCTTGCTTATTTTGATCCCCTCTCCAAATGTTCTTGACAAAGTACCTAACATAATGTGCTTCTCTTTACTAAACAGGTGCTCTATAGTTGATGTGGACTTAATTCTCATAATTTCCAGTCAATATTGCCAGTTCAGATGGAACTGAATTTTTAATATATCTGGTGGACACCAGATAGGGAAAAACAGGGATGATTATATACTATTATATTTACCACTAATTCTTGCCAAAGAGAGCATTTACACTGAGTAAAGGAAAGAAGCTAATTTGATTTCAACAATGGCTACCTATTAACTGAGTTGGAATATTGTGAATGGAGGTTCACCAAATTTCTTATGACAAGGTTACCAAAGGTCTGGAAAAAGTGCATCTGTACTTGTGTGATTTTTAGGCTGAATGCAGAAAGTTAGTCATATGAAGGCTTTGGGGAATATCATCAAAGACAGCCATTTGTACTCACAGGGCATGCTTAGATGAATAAAAGAAGACAAGGGTATGCAATTCTAAAGCCTAAACCAATCTCTCAATTTGGCAGGTTTAATAGGAAAGTGGTATGAAAGCCACCTGCATATCCTTGTCAGAGCATATTAAGAAAGTTTTAAAAAGAATATATATCTAAGCCATTCTGAGATATTTGTTCAGAGTAAAGGTTGCATAGAGTTTAAAATATTCATATAGCTCCTGATGCATATTAATCATTGTTAACTAAAAGTTAAAACAGAGTAGGAATCTGCTTTGAAATTGTATTCCAGTCAATATGTTCTTTAATTTTTAATGGAGACAATTTTAAGTGCCATGCCTTTAACTCACTGGCATTCATGTTAGTTGGACTAATTATAATGCATTCATTTAGAATTAATGTAGATATTATACATACTTCCATGAGATACTTGCTGCAACTCAATATTAACTTAATATACTATTCAAGTACATGCTACCCATTTCAAGTCATTAGCCATGACATTACTGCTCTAAAGAACAGGACAGATGCTACCTTAAAAGGTACTGAGCTACTGTCAGTTATTCAAGGCAAGCTGAATGTTTCTGTATACCATGCTAAGAATGACTACACTGCATAGATTGTAATATCAAATATTATTGTAATAATAATATCATTCTCAACTACAAAATATTGAATTTACATCCAGGAAATAGGCTTCAGTTCTAATGCATTGACTTCAGAACCAGTTCAGTGATGATCAGTGACTGAGGTGTAAGTAATATGACACTGCTGAGCAAATATCAAAGAAAACTTGAAACATTGCCAAAGTGTTACCTAAGTGGAATCTTGGATCCTAACTTTCTGTTAAGGTCTAAGGTAAGTGGATCCACTGAAGCAGAGTTGTGCTATTCCTTGAGTAGAGTTCTTCTAGGAATAGGAGGAGTTTTTTTAAATAAAGAAAGGGAGAAAAGTATGGATCCCAGCTAGTGATTTCCTGAGGGCTTAGTTTACTCACTTGGTTCTGAATCAATAAACCTTTTCCCATTCATTTGAAAGTCATTAAAAGTAAAAATGTGACTGGAAAGCAGAAATGTGCTATCACTTCCAGACATTTATTGCCCAGAATCTTTTTTATACACAGAGTGTAAAAATCCATGATTAGAGACTGAATTAAAAGTTGTTTGGTATATACCTATGAAAAAACAAATATTATGTTACTAGGTGTTCTATATATTTGAGTTAGTGTTCCCAGATTACTAAATTTTTGAAAATGAAATACTAATATAAAATCATATGAAATAAAATTATGGATTAAATAGAAACAACATTATAACAGTTCATCTTCACCTTTAAATATGTGGTCCCAGCAGTTAGTGTTCATCTGCTTTTCAAAGGTTATTAGGAATAAAAGTCAGGCAACATGAAAAAAATAGTATATAGTTTCAATACAATTTAAATCAATGTTTTTTCTAATTTTGCAATTTTAAGATTGATTGTCTTTAGCTCTCAGAATTCCTCAGTCAGCATGAACAAAGGCTGAAATAAATTTGATATTTGGCTGAGAGAACAAATCCACTCATTCATTCTTTTTCTTATTTTTTTCCCAAAATTCCTCATTTGATCAATTGCTCAATTTGGAATTATTTGAATCATTTAGTCTAGTACTTCCATAGTCCTGCCTGTATCATCTATCCTCCAGTATTCACAATCAATTAACCCAAGTTAATTTCTAACATGTTCTAGAAAGCTAATAGTTTTATATTCTTTAATATAATAAAAGAAACAGTTCTATGTTCAACATCTGGTCCACCATTTATATGGAACAGAAAGTCTGTTTTGTTGGAAATATACTTTAGTTAGATATAGTGTTTTTAGTTTCCAGGAAACCATATTGTTCATTTTCTGCTGTTAACAATTTTGGTATCAGTTGCCCTGTACATATAACTCAGAATGTTAAAGTACATGATCATAAACAAGAGAGAATCACAATTTATATTGTGCACTAACAACAACTGTTAAAAATAATTGAAATTTACAATGAGGCAATCAGGTAAAAAAAAATTCTGGGCTGTTTGTTGTGCTGAAATTAATAAGGTTATCAATGTAAATCTTATTAATTTCATATTGCAAATAAAGAAATTAGGATCTATCCCTTTCTATAGCTTGACATATAAGACAGATTTTCAAATATCTTAGATGTCAAACTATAGAGAAGGATATTTGATAATCTATCTTAGAGTGAAACCCATTTTATATAAATGTCATCTAAATCACCCCCAGAGATTAACGTTACACACACTTTTCTAAAATAAACCCCATAAATAAAACCCTAGTTCCAGTCGCCATGAATCTATACTTTCTTCATTAATATTCTGGTCAACATCATCTCCTTCTAGTTCAATACATAAACATTATATATAATTACATTTTCCACAGATTTCATCCAGGTTGGTCCCCAAGAAAAATGAACAATTGATTCAGATGCAACCAAAGTAGTCTTTTTTCCATTTTGCTGATTGGGATCCTGAACTAAATCTGGCCAGGAAGCTTACTTAGTATTTAATGTATTTAGCCCTTGATGGATTACTCTGATGATCATAATTTGTGGTCTTTTAAGGCAAGTTACAAATACTGTGATTCCCCGAAAGTAAGACCTACCTTGAAAAGGTTTTGGGGGATGGGCCTTGTTGTGTCCTGAGCTTGCAAAGGCAGGCTCAGGACGTTGCAATGGTCCTGGGCTGCTGCAAGCTGCCCAGGACCAGACTGAGTGGCGCCGGCTTCACGCGCATGCACGAGGCGCGAAAGCACACCAGATTGTTACCTTTTTGCCCGAGAATTCTATTAAAGGAGACAGAGAGGCCTGCGAGCCTCAGAGTTGTGTCGGAGGAGAACTACTGAGAATAAAAGGCTGTTGGAATTACAGAATGTGTGCTCTTCATTTGCAGTTGACTTGAGGACTCAACACTGGCGACGAAGTTGGGATAACTTACAAGAACAAAGAAGAAGATTTGTAAGCTTACCCCAAGAGTCCTGGAGAGAGGAAGACGGCATTAAACTCAGCACCTGGCCTGCCAGTACAGCATCGCTGGAGGTAAGCTGGCTGATAAATCCCTTCCTAGAATAAGGAACAAGAATGGCGAAGATAGGGAGACTGTCTGAATTTGATGTTACTCACCCAGAAAGATGGGAGTCTTATGTTGCTAGAGTAGAAAATTACTTTAGAGTGAATCAAGTTAGAGAAGATCGCTTGAAGGCCACTACTTTGCTGTGTGTCTGTGGTCAAGATGCATTTGAAATTGCAGAAAATTTGGCAGCCCCTGCTCCTCTTAAATCTGTCACTTACACAGATTTAAAGAAGTTATTGAAGGAACATTTTCAGCCCAAGCTGTCTGTTATTGCGTGGAGACACACGTTTGAACAGAGGGATCAAAGAGCTGGTGAATCAGCCAAAGAATATATTGCAGCCTTGAGAAGAGCAGCTAAGCCTTGTGACTTTAAAGATTTAGAAGAAAGGCTGAGAGACCGATTTGTATGCGGGCTTAGGAAGAGAGACTTGCAACAGAGACTCTTTGCAAAAGAAGACATTTCCTTCCTTCACTGCAGAAGAGGCAGCAGGTGGGGCAGTCACGAATATGAGGCCTATCAGGAACAACCCAGAAGCAGTCTCTGTGCACCATGAGGGAGTCCAGGAGAGCTTGGAGGAAGATCCTGAAGATGAGGTGGATCATCTCTACCCATCCAGAGAAAGGAAGAAGAAGAAAGGCAAAGAAAAGTCTTTAGCTGTACCCAAGTGCTTCAGGTGTGGAGGTCGCCACAAGAGGACCGACTGCAGGTTCCATTCTGCAATCTGTAGAGCATGTGGCAAGCAAGGCCACATAGCAGCTATGTATCTGGGCCGTCAGATGGTACAACCCTGAGAAGAATTGCGCCTGAAAGGTACCAGGGTCCCCAGCCAAAACAGGGTGGGTTTCTGTGCATCACGTAGAAGCATCTATAGGATAGCAACACACAGGCCACTTAAAAAGAAGCAGTCACTTAAGGTGAAGTTGAAGGAGTTCCATTGGTCATGGAACTGGATACTGGGTCTGCCCTTTCAATCATTTCTATCCACATTTTCAGAAAGATTTGCTCTAGCAGTGGGTTTCAGGCCAAGCTTAGGCCATCCAATATAGTCTTAACAGACTTCCAAAATTCCAAGGTGTGTGTTAAGGGGGAGGCCACCCTTACAGTACAATACAAGGATTTTGAAGGTCCATTAGATGTATTGGTAGTTGGGGGTGAACGAACAAGTCTCATTAGACTCGATTGGTTTGAGGCCTTGGGAATCCAAGTTACAGGGCTACACAATTTGCAAACACCAGGCCTACAAGAAGTCTGCAAAGAGTTTGCAGATTTCTTCAGCCCCCAGCTGGGAGCTTACAAAGGCCCCCCAGTTTCTTTGAAACTGGACCCCACTGTCACTCCTATTAGGGTGAAAGCAAGGAGAGTACCCTTTGCTTTAAAAAGAAAAATTGATGCTGAATTGGACAAGTTGATCCAGCAAGATGTTTTAGAACCTGTTGACTCAAGTCCATGGGAAACCCCCATAGTTACGCCTCTCAAGGCTAATGGCGACATTCGCATCTGTGCAGACTACAAATGCACCCTAAATAAGGCATTGCAACAGCATGCATATCCTGTACCTGTAATCAGCCATATTTTGGCCTCCCTCAAAGGGGGGCATGTTTTTGCAAAGCTAGAATTAGCACAGGCTTATCAACAGTTACCTGTTGATGAAGCTGCTGCTGAAGCACAGACCATTGTAACTCATAGGGGGGCATTCAAAGTCAAAAGACTACAATTTGGAGTAAATGTAGCTCCTGGAATCTTCCAAAGTGTAATGGAATACCAGGGGTTTGCCCCTATTTTGATGATGTCCTTATTGCAGGAGAATCCACTCAGAATTTAGCTGAGAGATTGAGGGCTGTTCTGCTGCGTTTCAGAAAAACAGGTCTCAAGCTTAAAAAAGACAAATGCAAAATTGGAGTGTCTTCTACAGATTTCCTGGGACTCAGAATAGATGCCAGGGGTATTCACCCTGCTGAGTCCAAATTAAAAGCTATACTGCAAGCTCCTAGGCTTAAGTCTAAAGCTGAATTACAAGCTTTTCTGGGCCTCTTGAATTTTTACAATGCTTTCATACCTAACAAAGCTATTGTAGCAGAGCCACTTCATAGACTTCTAGACTTCTAGACAAGCAGGCAGTGTGGCAGTGGTCACAAGCACATGAAAAAAGCTTCAATGAGGTCAAGACCTTACTTACATCAAATGATGTGCTTGCACATTTTAATGAAACTCTTCCTGTGTGCATCACTTGTGATGTTTCCCCTTATGGGGTAGGAGCTGTAGTTAGCCACTTAAGAGCTGATGGAACTCAGGTTCCTGTTGCATATTACTCCAGAACCTTGTCCTCTGCTGAGCGAAACTACGCTCAGATAGATAGGGAAGCCTTGGCCATTGTTGCTGAAATTAAAAAAATCCATGATTTTCTATATGGCAGACACTTCACGGTCTATGCTGACCATAAGCCTCTGTTGGGGCTGTTTACCACAAATAAACAAACTCCCCATATTATCTCCCCTAGAATGCTGAGATGGTCTATCTTTCTGTCAGCCTATGATTTTTCATTGGTTCACAAACCTGGCAAGGAAATGGGCCACGCTGATGGCCTAAGTAGATTACCTTTACAAATGGTGGAGGCTGACCCTGCCTCTGCCATCAACATCCTTTCCATTCAGGTGTTGCCTGAGTCTCCCTTAAATGCCAGGGATGTGGCTGCTGAATCAGCCACGGATCTCACACTCACCTGTGTGTTGTCATGGGTTTTGTCTGGATGACCTGAGAGTTGTCCAGGTACTGAGTTCCAAAGTTTCTGGCTCAAGAAGCATGAGTTATCCACTTTCCAGGGTTGTCTGTTGTGGGGCAGCAGAGTTGTTATTCCTACTTCAATGATACCTAGAGTCTTAGCTTCCATTCATGAGGGTCATCCTGGCATTGTCAGGATGAAGGCGCTTGCACGTAGCCATTTATGGTGGCCAGGCCTAGACAGGGAAATAGAGGCCCAAGTGCATAGATGCCACTTGTGTCAGCGCTCATGCCCTGAAATGCCTCAGGCTCCTGTGCATAGATGGGAGGAGACACAGTCACCTTGGTCGAGGGTGCATGTAGATAACCCTGGGCCCTTTCAGGGACAATTCTTCTTGGTCCTTGTTGACAGCCATTCAAAGTGGCTTGAGGTTGTTCCTGTCTCTTCCACCACTGCTGCTAAGACCATTCAAGTACTGAGAGGGATTTTTGCTGCACATGGCCTCCCCGATGTTCTGGTTTCTGACAATGGTCCTCAATTCACTTCTTTCGAGTTTCAGGCTTTCTTGAAGGCCAACATGATTCATCATGCAACTTCGGCACCATTCCACCCTTCCACCAACGGTATGGCTGAGTGGATGGTTCGCATCACCAAGGATGCTTTAAAGAGATTGACCTATGGGGACTGGCACCACAGGTTCGCAGACTTTTTTTCTTGATTACCACACCACACCTTCCACTTCCACTGGGAAGAGCCCGGCTGAACTCCACTGGGGGTGCAAACTGATCACCAAACTTGGCAGGTTGCATCCGGACAGACTGCCTCCTAGGATCACCCAACCCAGGGCACCACAGTGTCTGCAAGTGGGTGCCCCAGTATGGACCTGGAACTATGGGCCTGGTCACCTGTGGGTTCCTGCTATAGTATGCAAAGTCACTGGTCCATTGTCCTATCAGGTTTCCTTGGATGACAGACGTGTCCTTCGGCGGCATATCGATCAGCTGCGTACGAGACTGGACTTACCCTCTGCAACTCCTGGGTTTTCTCCAGGGGGGAAGGGGGACCACTGTGGGCAAAGGGAAGGGTGTTGGCAGCAGCCGGGGCCAAACGGAGAGGCCGAAGAAGGCCTGTTCCAAGGTTCCGCAAGTGTCCCTAACAGGGTTTCAGGGGAACAAGAAATAATACAGGCACCAGTGCCTACTCCAGCAAGGAGTCACCCAGGGGGCATACTCATCATTCACAACCACAATTCAGCACTCCAAGCAGGGAGAATAACCAGGAGCATCCAAACAACCCAAACAATGCAAGAGAACTGGCACACAAACAATTAAGCTGGCCCAGTATTGCTACTGCTTCCAAAAGGAAGTCTACACACAAGGAGGTAGGCAGCGAGGCAAATCCTGATTCTGGCACCTCCGGCATAGAATGGGGGGCAACAGAGTATTGGGGCACTGCAGAAACCCCAGACAATCCCGTTACAGGGCTTGGAAGTGAAGGGATGCGTTCCCTTGATAAGTCCATTGTGGACTTGGAGAGTTCTACTGAAATGCCAAACACTGGCGGGCACGTAGAGGGGCCTGAGAGCCTACAGTTAGGCAGGTCAACCAGGTTCAGTGGGGAGCAAAGTTCTGGTCTGACGAGCCCGGTGGGCAAGCAAGCAGACCAGGCAACAGGAAACAGATCACGGGGACCACCAGGGTTTAAAAGAGGAGGCAACTCCACTCCAACCTCTGTACAAGAGGAATTAGGGGGGTTCTCAGAACCTGAGGAGGTCACAGAGAGTAAAAAGATCTCCCAAATACCTTGAAGATTTTGTAAACTTGCTGTCAAAGCAAGGAAGGTGAGAGGGTGCCTGCTGTTGTTGGGGGAACTTGAAAGTGTGGGTGTTGGGCACTTAATTCCAAAACAATAGCCTGGTACCATGCTGTAGTGTGGCTAGTGAGTAGCTGCAACAGATGTGCAGGTTCCCTGGGTTGGCACACCACGCTCCTGGTATAGGTAGTTAATAAGTCTCATCCGGGGGGGAACAGGTGTTGCAATGGTCCCGGGCTGCTGCAAGCTGCCCAGGACCAGACTGAGTGGCACCGGCTTCGCGCACATGTGCGAGGCGCAGAAGCCTGCCAGATTGTTACCTTTTTGCCCGGGGATTCTATTAAAGGAGACAGAGAGGCCTGCGAGCCTCAGAGTTGTGTCGGAGGAGAACTACTGAGAATAAAAGGCTGTTGGAATTACAGAATGTGAGCTCTTCATTCGCTGTTGACTCAAGGACTCAACAGGCCTAATATAAGCCCTACCCCAAAATAAGCCTTAGTTTTGGAGCAAGGTACACACCTAACAATCAAGCTAGAGCAGGGGTGGGAGGGTGGAACTTACCATTGCAGTCAGGCCTCCCATGGATTGACACTTGCCTCGTTGTCCCACTTCTTCTGCAGCCGAAGGAGCAGCTTCATTCTGCAGCTGAGAATGGAGCTCTGGCCTGCATTTCACAGTCAGGCCTTTCTGGAAGCCTCTGCAGCCAAGAACTGAGCTACGGATTGAATCCATAGCTTGGTTTTCGGCTGCAGAGGCCTTTCCAGAATTCTGACTGCAAAATACAGGCCGGAGTTTTGTTCTCAGCTGCAGAATGAAGCTTCTCCTTCAGCCACAGAAGAAGTGGGCCGACTGGGTGGGGATGTTGGTGCGACCTCTGTGAGGTAAGTGAAAAAGACACCCCCCCCCGAAAATAAGTGGCAAAAAATAAAAAATAAGACCGGGTCTTATTTTCGGGGAAAGATGGTAGTATATCTGCACTGCATCCTTACCTTTCCACTCCAGCAAAGCAATTGCTCATAACTTTTATGGTGGGAAGGTCTTACTGGAAATACAGTATAAACTTCTAATATGTGTGTCTTTTATACAAACATACAAACATACACACACACATAATATAAATATGTATATATACTTACAGAGTTAATACAACAATATACTCCTCTATACAGGCACAACAAACAGCTTTTAAATAAGAATTCCTTTTTTGCCCTTGCCCTCTGTTCATCATTAAGATCTGTGCCAGTATCTATTACAGATTTTTGTTTTAGTAAATAGTGATTATAAGGTCCCCAGAAGATTTAAAAAGAAAAAAAAAACTGTTTTCTTTCCTGAGCTATTGCTGGTCTATCACTTCATCATTTTTTCCCAGCCATTTGTGGTATAATTATTTTTTCTTTTTCAGAAAAAAGTAATTACAGGTTGGTTTTGATTCAAGACATTCTCCATGCTGAGAGTGATAACTACTATGTGTAGAAGGATGTGGATATAACTTTTATACAGGCATCCAGAAGCAGTTAAAAGACAACTCAGTTCTGAGAAAGAGGAAGACATGAAAAAGAAATTCAAAATAACCTTGCATCAAATCTGGCAGGCTTCCAAGATTCTGTTATTATTCCCTACAAATATACAATAGCCTTTCTTTAATCCTTGCAATTACTGTTTCCTGACCTGGCTACCTCAAAGCACTGATACTATATCACTGAGGGAGACCTCTAACAGAAGCTGCAAAAGACCTTCTGGAGGAAAAGCTAGCAAAATGAGGAACAGGGACATTCCTGTCCCTGGACAGTAGCTAGTCAAAATGCAGGGACTTGTTTAGAACAGATAATTTTAAAAAATAGATAAACTGGACAGCAATATTTGAGCCAATAAAAACTAAAATACTACTTTCAACTCTAAGCAGGAAACCACCAGGAGAAGTTACACTCACAGGGGGATGGATGTGGATAAAGGTAAAGTCATCAGTTCCTTGCTTTCAGAAATCTATTTGTGCAAATACACCTCTATCTTCTTGGTCTTCCCTTCATCTATCTTACTAAGGTGTGTGATATTATAAGATACAATCTAATTCCTAGGAGGTAGAATTCTAGAATCTCAGGTTGGAAATGATCTTAGAGGTCATCCAGTTCAACTTCTTGATTTGTGCAGAAATGAACATACCATTCTGGACACATAGCTATATAATCTTTTCTTGAAAAACCTCCACTGATGGACCTACCATGAGTTTAGGTTCCACTGCTTCATAGCTGTCACAGTCAGGAAATTCCTCCTTATTCCTAATTGAGCCTGTTTTCTTTATATTAGCTACTCACTCCAGCTTTGTATCATCCACAGATTTTATGAACCACCCTTTTATATCATCCTCTAAGCCATTCATGAAGTGTAAAAAATATGAACATGCACAAAGATTATAAATATATTGATGAGACCAAGGTTAGAACCCTGAGATATCTCATAGTATTCTCCCTCCATGTGGACACTGACCCATTAAAGACTATGCATTGGCTATGGCTGCTACTTGTGAATTCATATGATAATAGTTCAATTTATCCTACATTGTTCTAATCTATAAAGAGGGTTTGTATGGTCTGTCTGGATATTGGATCTATAATTTTGTGTTCATTGGATTTATTTGGATATTAATTCATAATCTTCTGTTTCAGCAACATGTCCATCATTTTTGTCAAACTGAATAGATGAATCAAATCTATTCACTCTTTAATGGCAGGATTTGCTCTCACTAAACAAATTAGTGTTACAGAAATCCAGACACTAAAGTATTACTTTTAAAAAATGCAATTAGGAATTAAAATAGAGGGAAGAAAGAGAATCAAGCAAAGTAGAATGTGGCATACTGAGCTACTATGATGGTACCTTGAAGGAAAAGAAGCATTTGCAAATGTGACCAAATGTTTTATCAATTATTTAGGTGTATAAGATTGACATTAGTTATAGTTTCCCTGAAGGATGTTTGAAATTAGGTTTGTATTGATAATAATCACATCTCTATAAACGTGACAACAGGAAAAAATATTGGCTGGATAAAGTTGTTTGGAAGGAGATATTTTGAACTGCATAGCAGTATGAATGAGAAACACTATTATTTTCATTACTCTTGCAATTCCAATTCTCACTTAGCCTTGGAATTTACTAGATGCTCTGGAAGCCTGTCACCTTCAGTATGTCATTTTAAAGAATTGTTGGGAGGATAAAATGAAAAGGACAATCGAGCTTGAGCATTTTAGAATTTTCTTTCTTTTTTCACTGCCTTTCAACAGCAGCACATCTGAAATGGCATCAAGCATTAGCCATTTTCAAACACATTATATTTGGCTGTAGGCTAAAAAAATGTCAATAATAAAAAAATATCAACTGTGATCATTTGTTTATTCAGTGCCCTCCTGCCTCTTGGCATTTTAGAATATATAATATACAAATATTAATCTTCATTTTTTAAAGGGAGTAGAACAGAAAACAAACAAACTAGATATTTAAAATCATTTAGAACATTTAAGAAGTCAGGTTTTCATTAATGGTGCAAAGATATGGAGATTTAATTGCAGAGGTGTGAAAATCTTTCTAAATAAAAAAAAGATTATCTAGCAGCCAACTTTTTATGATACTATACAAATCCCATTTGTTTATGAGATTGTGTTTAAAAATAATATATTTCTGAAAAGTTTGTTTTAAAAGAAATATATAAATTTTTTAAGAGACTGAGATTTCACGTAGATACTGTATTGACTTTTTTAATTTTTAAAAGAATGTGTCACCTTTGAAAAGATTCAGAAATATCCATGCAAGATCCTTCCCCAGCATTTCATTCCATCTCTACAGCTGGTGAAACTCTGAGCAACTTTTACAGACTTTATGGGGAATTGGCTCATCCTAATCAAATACTGACCAGATCTCTTTGGACACAATAAGGACAGGGGGGGGGAACATTATGTTTTGTTACTTTTGAAAGAAAAGCTTTTACTCAATTAGGTTATTCTTCATTTTCCTCCAGTGATGTATAGGCATCTCTTATGCTGTTTCATTGCCAGGGTTTCTTTTGACAATCAGGGACTTCTTTAGGATTGATATACATAGAAAGTCAATAAAGAATTAATCCAATCCAATCCTTCTTATTCCAAGTGGAACCTAAATCCCCAGGAACAATTCCAAGATTCCTCTGGAATTCAACCAATTCCATCAGTGCCTGAGAAGATTTATTGAATAGTTTGTGTGCAGCCTCAGAAAATTCAATGGTCAGTAAGGAGGAATCTGTCCATGACAAATGGAACTGATGGTCAGCTGCTCTAACTTCAAATCACATCACTGCTTCAATATTATAACCATGTTGATGTATAATCCACACTGTAAGTAAAGCTAGAGATAGTTTAGGTCAGGTCATCATTGTCATAGTGGCCATGAACTCCTGGGCAGCCTAGGGATATCTAAGGATGGCAGATTATAATCATTCAATGCCAGAAACCTGGTGAATTCTACTGCCAATCTGGCTACAGATTCGGATGGCCTAATGGTATATGGGAATGACCTTGAGAGACAGGAAGAAGAGTCACAGACTGGACCACCAGCATGCAAAAGATATTTCAGCTCATAGAAGAATAGGAAGAGTAAAAGGATGAAAGAAGAACTTTCAGTGCTTCTGTTAATGTAACCTTGCAATAAAGGTAGAGTTAATATTCATGGTTGTGTTTCTTGTCTGAACTGCCTTGAAGGACTATCAGATAGGTAGCTCAGATAGAAGGTGTGCTTGTAGCAGGGAGGCTAGTAGAAAATAGAGTTCCCTCTAATCACTACAGCCTAATTTACCAACACTTCAGATTCCAGTTCATAGCTAGTACCACCCACAAAACTCACCAGGCACATTTCCCAGAAATGTTTCAATAATGCAAGCAAGATCAATTGTTTTTGTTCCTGTATTGGAGATATCTTATTGTAGGCTGACTGAAAACTGAATAGTAACAGTCAGAAACCAGGAGATTTGGAGCCCTCATTACAAGGCAATGGGTAGAGCACAGGAATCTGGAAGAACTGACACCATCTTCCCCATAAAGGACAACCTGCTTCCTCCTGCTATATCTGTCCCTGCCTGTTGCCACCATAATAGCTTCACCCATCCTCTGTCCCCTTACTTCCCCAAGTCTTCCCAAAACCCATCTGTGGTTTTTGGTATATCACAGCTACAGATTGTGTCACTATATGGTTTTACCTCTATGTATTTTTGTCATTATTTATATAATTTTAATTTCTGTGAGCCATCCAGAGTCATATATTTGAGATGGGTAGCTATATAAATTGAAGTAATAAAAATAAATAAACAATATCAGTGTATACCACTCTATGTCACATCACACCCCAAACCGTCAACTGAGTAACTGGGGACTGGCAACAAAAGAAACACTTCAGAATAAAGGAGAACAAACATATAGCCTTACAACCCCCAACTCTTTCCTAAGGAAAAACAAACAATGCCCTCCCATTTAGCATTCATTCACCTACTTCTTCTATCAAAAATCTGCTAGCCCAAAGATAAACAGTTTGGTATCTTACAGTCATCAACTTTTCAAATACCTGGGGGGAAAAATGTCTTAGACTTTCATGAAAAAAAACCTATTAAAATTTCACTCTGGAATTTCTAGGAAACCAAGAATGGGGCATAAATAGAGTGTGTGTGTGTGGGGGGGGGAGAAATACACTAGACCTAATAATAACATCCACTTTTTACAGAAAGCTCTCTCTCTCTCCCTCTTCTTCTTCTTCTTCTCTCTCTCTCTCTCTGCACATATGTGTGTCCAAAGGTTTCAAAGCTTATCTTTATATTACAACAGTCTGCTAGCAATCTTGGTCTTTTCTCTTACAGTCAATTGTAAATTGTTTATAAAACAATTCTTTGTTCCCAGATATTCTGTTCACACCTTGATAGTTTCCTTTTCAACAGGTAGAGAAATGATTTGGCATGGTCAGGAGGAAAACAGAATGCTCACAAATTATCTGACATATAGTAGTTCATTTCCAGATTCATAAATTTTGCATATTGGTTTCTAATGGCTTTTACACATGAGTTTAAAATGAAGGAAGAGTGCTAAGCAAGCAACCTTGAGCTTCTGAAATAAATAAATATAAATCTAACAAGTAATAGTAATTGTTATTTTTGCTTACTGGTATAGCAGGAGGGATTTCTGGAAAGGAGAAAGAACACATATATGCTTACAGGATTGCAATTAGATACAGCAAAGTGCATATCCATGTGGGTAAAAATCCTTCCCCCTTCTCTTGTCCTAATGTATAATCCAGATTAGGTTCCTATCTTTGTTCTGGTTTCAAACTCACACACTCAGTTGCTAGGTGAAAGTAGTAATTTACTCAAGGTTGAATAGATAACAGCAGACAAGGAAGGAAAGAATGTAAATCAAAATAGAGTCTCTGGAAAAGCAAGCTTGTCTGGGTAATTATGCTTTCAGTAGTAACATGTAGAAGAAAATTCAAATCCAGTTCGAAGTTCAGAAAGCCAAGTCAGGTTGTCAGTCAATCCAAGGTCAGAGTTTCATAAGCAGAATCACAGGAACAACCTTGCAGAAAAAGAGATCAGACAGTTGTCTACATTGGAGAAACATGGATCAAGGCTACCCCTTAAATGAGTCTGCAACCAGCTGTCTTTAATTAAGAAAGATAGTTCCTTACTTGGCAAAGAAGCTTATTGAGCTTATTCCTCTGCTCTACTCTCCAAGTCCATGTGATATCATCTGACAGCTCCAGTTGTACTGAAGGTGACTGTATTTGATCAGCCTTGAGTGCCTCCTGGCTTGGTGACTTCTGAGACAGATATTCCAATGATTCAGCTGGAACAGTTTCTCCAGAGAGAGCCTGAGTCCTGGGCATGATGGCTTTCATCTGAAAAAGCTCCTCCTCCCTCCCAATCAATTTTATATAGGTCTATACATATGTTGTATATAGTATGTTTAAATGTGTGTTATGTATTTGTACACTTTGAGAGCAAGCAACTAAATTTCATTTTTAATGTGTGCCATTGTGCCCACAGTAAAAAATGACAATAAAGGTTATCTATCTCTCTTTTACAATCTAGCACATTTATTTCAGCAAAAAGCTTTCTAGGTTAGATCCCATTTTATCTGATGCATGAAATATGCAAACTGAAAAGTGGCAGGAATTCTAGTAACTGCTTCAGTTATGCCTGTTGAATACTTGATACTATGCTGAACAGCCATCTTTATTAAAGAGTACAAATGGTCTTATAATTAGGAGACCTGTATCATCTAATAATGTAGAAAAACTATTGACATATGACTAAATGAGTGAAGACTTGCGCATTGCAGTTTACTTAACTCCACTCTGCTCATATGTTGAATAATTCTATGAGTCCTAATAGATGAACATATTTGAATTCCGCAACCTTTTAGGGCATCCTGAGGTATAAATGGACTTTTAATGAATGTCTGGAGTTGGACCTGATTTGACTCCAATGCATTCAAGCATAGCAGGTCTCTATCCTAATATTTTTATACAAAATATTGCAGCCCTTCTAGTTTCCTTATATTTTTCATGTTAACTGAGAAAAGACATGAGGAGCAGATGTCTGTGTGTAACCTCCTGTCTTCAAGCAAATTGAACCTTTCATTAGTGCCATTTTCAAGCCATTGTATTCAATGTCTCCTCTGTAATTTCCTCTGCAACATTTTATCAGGGATATAGGTGGGTGGATATTATAATTAAATGTCTTGCTACTTGACCTCTTCTGTACTATCTGAATGAAATATAATTATAATGATGGGAAAGTGGAATCACCATGTTTTCTTTCAATTATTCCAAAATTATCCATGTAACATATAACTGATACTTTTTTTATAAAGGTTATCTCTACTTTCAATTTTTGTTTTGCTGATGGAAGGGGGAAAGAGTGGCCCTGTAAGAAGTGATAAACAACTGGTTGTGCTCATGATGCTTTCATGTTTTATGAAGCTTAACAAAAATGTATACCAGTTTAAGTTTCACAGAAACTCTTGGGCAGCTCATTAATGTGTTCGGTAGCATGAATGCCTTTCTACCAATAGATTGCTTCCAGAAAATCTCATCCTCTTTTATTAGCAAGATTATAAGCAAGATTTAGGTTCTAAGCATTAGAAAGTATTCTCTGCCAATGTGTATTAAAGTCTTGGATTAAAATTGGCAAGATTGTGGCATAAATTGACTCTCAACCATGGGGGTTAATGAGTAACTTCAGACCAGCAACCCAACATATCTCATAGGTTTGTTTATTGGATATTTAAGAAGGAAGAAACCATATCACCAAGTCCTCATATCCTGATACTGGTACAGCAAGCCAGGTAGCAAACCAGTGATGTTCCTAATTGAGTAATGAAGCAACTGCAAGCAAATAACCAAGCTCAGTGAACACCAAGAACTCCACAGTGATCTAATTAATTTAGTTTAAATCTGAATTAGCCTTGCCTAGAATATTTTGCAGAAGTATAAATGAACACCAACATTTTAGAAACTAAGACATTTTTCCAAATACTTTTTTATTGACTGATAGAAATAAATGTATTTTTACCAGAAATAATATATACTGGGAAGCTTACTTGGCTATATGAATCTTCTCACAAATATTAGAATAGAGAAAAATACCTTCATATATATTTCTGTACTAAAAATGAATTGAGGAGGTAAACATAAGTAGATAATGTATATTGTACAATTCAGTGGAACACAATTGTTATTATTTATTAAATTTATTGGCTGATCATTTTATCATAGGGTAAGAGTGGCACCACAGAGTGGCTTACAATATGCCTTATCCATCCTCATTCTACATTCCCTAAACTATATATTTGAGGTGGGGATTACCAGCATGTATCTTACTTTTGGCTGTAAAATGGTTGCTCTTGATTTTGAAGATTGTTCTGACCCAGAGGTTCAAAAAGTTACAGAAAATTTAATGGAATGCAGTTTAATAGAGAAAATACTCCTCATATTTAAAAGTAACTCTAACACCCACCTGAATAGTTAGGAGAAAGGCCAAGTAAAGAAAATAGAAAACAAAAGTAATACTAAATTGAGAGTCATAATTTAAGTGATGGGCAGCTAAACCCACATATACATCAATTTCCTTTGAAAAGAATTATACAGGAGATAGACTTGTTTAAATTAGAAAGCAAATTGTACTTATCTTTTACTATTTACCATAAGCTTACTTATCCTGATCTGTTATTATATGGACTATGCTTATCTTCTAAAGTCTATTGTATACTCTTTTAAAGCTTTATAATAGCTTTTTCTGTTTTTATTCTTCTTCTATTTTATGCTTATGTCTCTGTTTCTATCTAAGTATTTCCTAGAGTTACTCATTTAATATTCCTTAATATTCTTTCTTTTGTCTTGATTTATGAACTTTATGCCATATTCTATTCTGGCTTTGTCTTAATTATATTTATTTTGACAATAATCACTGCTACCATGTGCCACCTTTTCCTGGCAATCTTTCTGCTGGACTAGCCTCTGCCTCTACTGGTTGAATCACTGTGATTTCTACTGGTAAGTGCTGTCATCACCACCAAAACTATGCTTTAGGCCAGTAGTGGGATTCAAATATGTGAACAACCGGTTCTCTGTGTGGATGCTGCTTTTGGAAATCCATTCTGGGCCTGGGCAACAAAAAATTAGCTACCAGTTCTGCTGAAGTGGTGCGAACCAGCTGAATCCCACCATTGCTTTAGGCCCTGAAAGGCAACTTCCATTTCAATCTATTTGGCTGCTTTCTACATGGCTGAGGTTCAGTGATCCACAAACCTGGCTTCCCCTTCTAGATCTTTACTTGGTCACTGCATCGCTCACCTGGAGTTCTCCTTCCTCTCCTGGCATTCACTTCCCTGGCAACTCCCTTCTTTCCACCTTGAAGCCATTCCTCATAGCTACTCTTTATTTGAACTTAGCTGCTGATGGAAAACTTAGCCAGAGTCACATTATGACATCATTGCCACTGTAGGCTGTAATTGCAAACCAAGCACGACAAAGAAAGGGTAACTTGCCCTGGGAAAGTTCCTTTATTAGCCCATTCTCCTACTTGCTGTGGTTTCCTCCTGAGCACAAGGATTTTTATGCTTTTATCCCCTCATTTGTGTAGGCCAGGCATGTCAAACTGCCAGCCCATGGCTGGATGCATCACACCAAAACTGCGCCCACCCCATTGCTGGCAATGGGGAAAAAGTCCCTATATGTCGCACAATGTCATGTGACATTGTGGGTTTGACATGCCTGGTGTAGGCAATCCCAAGCTGCCTTCACTTTTTGAAGATGGAGTAACATTGAATCCAGTGTATCCAAAGCTGGATCTGACCCATCTTGGACCAAACTATGTAAGACTGTGCTGGAGTTACTTAGTTTCTGCTGCAAGTTATACTTTCTACCTACAAAGTTTATGGGGGCACCTGCAGAGTATCCAACACTGAAGAGCCCCCTATTTTCCCTTTATTGATAAAGTAAATATCGGTATTCACGTGACTGACATATATAAATCATCAACAACCTGTATATATTTATCCTCATAGACAAAATTCACCATCTACGTGGCATCAGTTCATACTTTCTAACATAGATTTAACCTTTTTGTTCATACATTCATTTCCTGCATATGATATTCAACTCCATTACTCAAAATCTGACCACCTTTACTCAGCTTAATTACATCTTTTTCCTTGTGCTACTGTTTTTAAAATATGGGCAGGGCTTTTTTTGTCATAGCACCCCCAGAACGGAGTTTTGGCACCTTTTGGGGATGTAACCTTGTAGGGTAGGCGAGGCAGGTTGTATGACATGTGTGAGTTCTGGCACCTTTTTTTTTTCCTACAAAAAAAAGCACTGGATATGGGCAGCACAAACCCAGGAAGTGCCAGGTTCTGCAATAGATAGATAGATAGATAGATAGATAGATAGATAGATAGATAGATAGATAGATAGATAGATAGATAGATAGATAAAAAAGTGGGCTGCCTGAAGCCCTAACATTGCATGAACCTTGTCTTCAATAGACCTGCCAAACAGAAAATATAATATAAATTCTATTTATAACTTCTGTATTTTGAATAGGAAATACAAAAGAGCTAGGAAATGAGTACTGCCTGAAACAGATCTAAGCTTTCATTTTGCTCTGTTTTCATATCACCAGTCTTGCAAATCCCATGATTCTCAATGAAAAGAAATATTTTCTTATAAAAGTGGCTATGTCCCATTTTTTGTCGTATCTATGATTTATTTTACTTTGCCAAAGTCAGTTTGCTTTTCTATGTGTTATAATTGGTTTTATAATTTAAAGCCATAGCTGCAAATGGAAAGTATGTTTAATTTATTTAAAGTGATGGTTATTTAATTTTGTTTCTGTCAGGTTTGCATTCTTGGTAAGCTAAACTGTGGTTTAAATTTTAAATAATTCACATTGCTTTTGGAACCCAGCTTCATGGCTCAAGAATAAACCATAAAATGTTTATTGTGCAATTATTATAAAGGGAATTTTGAAGCAGCAGGTGTTGCTTTCATGTTGGTTAGTACTGCCTCCATCTGCTAAGGGGATATTTTACTCCCAGTTCTCATCTACTACAGTTTACATACTTTGTCTGCCTTGCTTTCTGATTTTCTCAGTCACTGATTCACATCCTTAACATTAGTTTTGTACATGGCTTATCTGATTGCAAGACAATAAAGCTTAAGCTTTTCATTAATGAAACTGATAATGATTGGGAAAAGACAGTTTTAAAATGCTGATGACAGTTACATAGCATTTGAATGATATGGACCACACATATCTTTTATTTTATTTTATTTTTATAAAGGAATCCATTCATGGGTGAACTTCTATGTCATATCGAGACTGATATGATATTAGCTTGCAGAATGTAATCCAACTCCTGAAATTATAATAGAAATAGTTGGTGGTATATTATAATGGACAAATTATAAACAAACTATTTTTTTCCATGATATATTTACTATTTTTACAACAACCACGTAAAGAAGTAATGCCTGTTTTCTGTTTTGTAAACCATAGAAACATTTTTAATAGCTATAAAGGAAATCATGGATCCAACTTTGATTATTTTATCAGTGCAAGCATTTACAATACCTGCCAACAAAACAAAATAACCTGAGAAAATTTGTTTTAGGTACTCTTTAAAAAAAGATGAAGATAGTGGGTACATCCTGCCAGTTCTTCACAAAATTGCATGAACTGGCCCTTTTAAGAACACTTGCTGAGAAGATCCTTCTTTGTTTTTGATAAAATGTTTTTTCTAAAATTATTAGTATGACATGTTTCACTCCCACATTCCTAATACTATCTTCTCAGAACTAAATGAGATTGCAAAGTAGTAGTAGTAATTGGAGAATCAAAGTTTCTCATGATTAAAAATGGCCTAAGATGTGTTCTTATAACTTAAGATTCCATGTAAAACAGGCATGTCAAATTGCCGGCCCGCAGACTGGCTGCGTCACACCAAAACCACATCCACCCCATTGCCGGCAATAGGAAAAAAGTCACGATATGTTGCGACATGTCATGTGACGTAACGAGTTTGACACCCGTGATATAAAACTACCTCAACTCAGGTGAGTTATTTTGTAGGAATAATAAGTGTAGTTATGTTTTCTTTTAATTAATTGCCTATTGCATGAATCAATCTCATCCACAAACAGTTATGATATTACTTGAGGGAATTAACACCCATTTTTATTTTCTCCTTTTTAGGGAGAACATTTTTGGATGGTTCCTTGTGATCTCATTTATGAGGCTTCAGCTATGGTTTTTATGTGTTTGCTACTTCCCAGAAATTCTGCCACTAGTTTTCAGTGACGGGTTAAAAAAATCTTTTGAATAAATTTGGTTTTGGGAGGCTTTTATGATTCTAAGGTCCTAATTGCCTTTCCTTGATTCAAACTGAAAAGCTACAATAGGATTGGTTCCCCCCCCCTTTAATTTTCTAAAGGCCCATTCACATGAATTCCTAAAAATATACCATGCACTGTTCCTAGTCAATGTTACATGGTACATTTTCAGGAAATATATGTTAATATTTACAGAAATATTAAAATGCTATATTGTATAACAATCATAACTGATATAAGTACTCTAATTTATCAGTAGAATGTTAAAATGATTAGAATACTGTGGGCAGAAGAGGAGGGAAGTAATAAACAGAATGCTGCTATATTATGAAGGCAATTTCATCTATTTCAGAAAATTAGAAGGCAGGAATGACATTATTTCAACTGAGTAGACCTGAAAGTCAGGTATGAAAGGCTACCAAAATCATCATCAACAACTGATCCCAATTTTTAATGCTGGTTCATTAGAAGTTCATCAAGGAATAAACACACTCAAAGAAATTATGGATCAAACATCCAAAGTTATTTAGCAACATTTCAGTAAATCAGTGTTTGTGATTGTGTCCTCATTGATCATCAGTTTGTGGTCACTTTTTGTGAGAAGGCCCCAAATTCCAAGTGTGCCCAAAAGTGTAAGAGTGACACTGCAGTAGGGCACCATGCTTCCCCTGCTATTTATCTGAAGCTGGCTTTAACTAAGATGAAAATATGATGAAATCATCTTGGGTAATGTAACAAAGGCAAAAACAAAAGGAAAGAGATCTCTGTAGTAAATCAACCTGTATGATATAAAAGCAAAACATATTTAACTCAACTGAATTAGCAAGTTTAGTTTGAAAGTACTTCATTCTGCATGCTGGCACAAACAACTGTCATGCTTTCTCATCAAGACTAATCTTTTAAAGGTAACTAACATTCATCCAGCTATTATAAATGCTAGAGTTGAAAACAGTCCTGTGGATTCCTTTCAGCTATGGAAGTAAAGATAAATGGTGTCAAGTGAGGTGTGAGATATATGGAGGAGAAAAAAAAAGATTTTAGCTTTGAGGAGTGCTATAATTGAAGAAACAGGATAACAAATAGGATAACATTGTCAGTTGTTCTAATGTCGCCAATACTATGTGAAAAATGTAGTGTGAAAAAATATTTTCCTAGATTTCTCACATGGGATTTTAAAACAATGTTTTATTTGTAGGTTAGGGTTGAAGAGCAAAGATATATACAGTACATACAGAGACTTGCCTTGTATCATTTGCTCAGGAATACCTAAACTAGAAGCTGTAATAAAACTGCAAAGCTGCAGAATTGCTATGTTTCATGCCATAGCTGACATGGGAATATTGTTTCCTTTCTATGCACATTTTTTATATATAATCACTTAACATCTTAAACCAAGATGGGAGAAACAGATTAATTTCCTTGAGCCTCACATTCACTTTGGCTTCTTTCAGCCTTCAAACTGTCTTCTAAATAACACATCTGCGGTGGTTCACCTTGGAAGGTCTCTTGTGAACTCAGATATGATTTGCCCATATTGACAGAGTTGCATGGCCATCTTATTCCTTTCTATCAAGATAGAAAACTGAACTGCAAATTGGGAGCATGCCTACTGTATGGCTGAAGAATTTCATCCATTCCTTTCTCTTTACAGTTTCCCGGATAGATGCTATTGAACTCTGACTCCTCCCAGCAGCTCAACAGAGGCTGAATACCCCATTTTTCTAAGCAGAGTATGGTTTCAAGGTATACTTCTGATTGATTCAAGATTAGAATGCTGTCCCTGGAGATTTCATTAATTAGTTGACAGATTCCAGCATCTCTTTGGTGCAATATGACCTTTGCAAATTGGCTGTGTTTTGTTCACCTTGAGAGGATGCTTGACTAACAATAAAGGAGAATATTTGTAGCTCAGGGTTGAAATGAGGGTCCTTGGTGCTCTGAGCACTGATGATGTTACCTAGTTTGGATAATGAAACGTCTGTAAGAAACAAGCAAGCTCAGAGAGCACAAGGATTCCTAAATACTCAAGTGTCTGTTCCCATTCATCAACATACTTTTCATAGGAGGCCTATTGTTCAGTTTGGTCTCACATAACATCCTTTAGATAGGCTTCAGTTTCGTATTAGATTTATAGAGTTGGTCCAAAATGTGCAGAATCTTTATGTTGCTGGGAAGTTTTTTTTCTTCCCTTTGGAGATGAACCAATACTAAAGGGCTCTGGATTTCTTTCTTTTTCAAAAATTGAATGGAAAGAACTTATGATTTGGGCACAGTACTGCCCAATATACAGCAACTGAGTAACTCTATGTCCCACTTCTTAGAATAGTCATTAAAACATGAATCATAATTTATATTTTTTTTAAAAAAAATGAGTGATCATGTACATTCAGAATTGGCCAGTCATTTTGATTAATTCTTTCATATATTCTCTTCTGAAGTGTAGCTTAACCTGTCTTACAATGTTTGAAGTGAAGGTATAGAATGGATTTGGATTAAACTCTCTTCAGTTTAAAAGATTCTCTGAAGTACCTTTGTACATAATTATATGTCTATACCTAATTCAGTCAAACATTGAAAAAGCAAATTAAGGCATATGCTAACTTTTGTGCCATGTAAATAGTGAATTCTTTTCATCAGCTTTCATATAATCTTTGGATCTGTTTTTAGGGCACACTTGGCAGACTGTTGCTATTGTGATATATGTATATATACTGTTTATATAAATATTTTGATTTTGCAATATGTTTTTTAATCTTTTTCTCACTATCCAGAATTTCATTGGTAAGATAGGCAGGCATAAAAATATGTTAAATTGATCAATCAATCATGCCCAAATGCAGACAAAAGAAGAAAAGGCAGCAGTGGTATCCTGAAGAGCTTAGCATCATGATAGGCATCCTCTATCAGGAATGACGTAATTGGTGACATAGCTGATTCTCCATCATTACATAGAAGTCCACTTCTATATATATCCACATTTGCCTTTGATCTTTCAGCCTTATATCTCAGCAAGGTAGGAAACCAAAAATAATGAATCAGTGCTACATTAATTTGCTCTGGCCTTTGAAGATATTGCTCATGTTTTATTTTGTTGTCAACTGTACGCCCCTTTTAGTCTTAGATATTTAAAATCCCTACTTGAAAGAATAGACCACAAAGATCTCAATTGCTGATTATTTTCCTGGCTTCTTAACATATAAATTGTTGGCAGAAATGCTAAGACAACACAGTTCAATTAAGAAACCATTATACTGAACAGATCGGGTATCATGTAAAACAGAGATCCCCAACATTTCCAGCTCTGTGGTCTGGCAGTGGTGTGGTGGGATGGGGATGGGGATGGTTCACACATGCACCTGCCACTTGCAGAAATGGAACTTCACACACTAACTCACTAGCCTGCCACTTGCATGGCCTGGTTCCCAATGGCTGTGGCCCGGTCCCGGGTTGTGGACTGGGGATTGGGGACCCCTAAATATAAAGGCTATATATTTATCTAACATCTATTTAATATAGATTTTTTTTTGTATTTAGCACAAATGCATTTTGCAATTGATTTTCTTCTGCTTATTGTATCCTTGAAATAGGATAAAATTGTGTTTTATGTGCTTTACTTTTTGTGTTTTACTTTTTTTTTACATGGTTGTAAGACTAATCAATAAATGAACTATTTAAACCATCTAAATTGTTCTATGGTTTTAAAAACTGAACTCAGTTTTTATGCACAGCTTTAACTGAATCGCTTTATTTATGTTAAAATCTACACTGCTCAAAGTTCTTCATCATATATGAGCAATTGAAAAAACCCACCAATTTGTAAGAAATAAATCAAACTTTTGTTTAAAAGAATGCTTGCAACTAAGGGGGAAAAAAACATCTGTGACAATAACCTCTGCAGAGACTAATCTCATTAGGCAGATTAACAGTGAATATGAAGGCAGTTAAGTGACATCTTAATTCAAACAAGAATCTCACAAAAACGAAAGCCCCTAGAACTCATCAGCATAAGTCTAATATAAATCAACAGATATCCACACACACAAGAAACCATATAAAAATATCCTGGAGCATTTCTAAAAGGCTTCATTAAATAATAATTCTAGTCCTAATTTTAGGAGAAAATATTCAACTGAAAAATTAACACAATAATGACAATTTGATATATTTTGCATTTGAACATATCTTAATTGCAATTAACAATCCACATGCAGGAAATTGGCTATTTCACCACTGAAGGCTTATCAGTGATAATGAGTTGCTTTGTATGGTCCCATCATCATGAAAATATTGTTATTGTTCCTGTACAACAATTACCAAATGATACTAAATATGTTCTTGTCTAGAAGGCTTAGCCAGTGTATGAATGCATATGTGCTGATTTATTGCAACCAGAATGTGGTTTGTCACTGTTAAAATAGCAGTGTTTGAAATGTTTATAAGGATATGGAATATTATTTCATAAAATACACAGGTATATATTTTTTCAGAAGAATGAATTATAAGGTAATCACTTTTTTTAAAAAAATAATGCATTTATTTATTATAACAGGACAATTTTTAACTTTACAAGAAAAAGAAAAAAGAAAATTTAAAATACAAATTAAAGATACGAACTAAAAAGGACAAAAATCTAACATTTTATGCTTACCAATAGTTACGGGCTTACCAATGAATTCACTACTATAATATAAACAACACAAAATATTCCTGTGATATTGTGCAATAATCAACATATCAACAAGTATACCACAGAATCTCTCCCATAACAACACATATTGCTGCATCCTTTGAGTGGTAAAAAATATTGCCTTTTCCAAAACAAATAGTTCACACATTTCTGACAAATGTTCCTTGACATCTGAAATAAAAACTGTTTTCCAAATTCTTATTGTAATTATTTTAGCTATCCTCCATGTATGATATAATTCTGATAAACTGATAAATTCCTAAGTTTTGGTATATAATTCAACAATACATTAACATCTTTTACATTTAAAGATGTTCCCATAAATCTATTAATATATATTAATACACAATCCCAAAAAGATGCTGAATGGTCATATAACCATATCATGTGTCAGTGGACTGTCAAATTTCTTATAACTCCAGCACACACAAAAAATCTTATGTCCATCTTTCATATGCATTCTTTGTTGAGCCCAATACAACTTATAAGCAGTTTTTGATAAATCAATTTTAATTTCAAATCTGAAAATATCATTTTAACATTAGTGCATTCCTAATTATTCTGCAGAGAGAATATATGTCCAGAATCTAGACATTACCTATTGTACCAGTGTTATTTTTTTTTTCCTGCAATGCATCAAATTGAAATTGGAACAAAGTTTTGCAATTATTCTAATAACTGAATAGAAAAAGATATCATAGTTCCAACAGAATTATATAATTGCCAGTATCCAATATTATTTCCTACCACAAATTTATTTTGAAATTAATGATGGAGTTAGGAATTAGAGTGCAAAATCTTTCAGGAAAATAATATGTATTTATTTATTAAATTTATATGCCCCCCATCATCCTAGCCAATATTTCATCTTTAAATTTAAAGGTGGTGGCGTCTCAACTCTTGCGATCCTTGGATGAAACCAATTATCTGGACCCTTTTCAATCTGGTTTCAGGCCCGGCTACAGCACTGAGACTGCTTTGGTCGCACTGACCGATGACCTCTGGCGAGCCCGGGATAGGGGTTATTCCTCTATCCTGGTGCTTCTTGACCTCTCAGCAGCTTTCGATACCATCGACCAAGGTATCCCTCTACGTCGTCTCGGAGAGGTGGGGGTGGGCGGCACCGTATTGCGGTGGTTCTCCTCCTACCTCTCTGACAGGTCGCAGTCGGTGTTGGCGGGCGGACAGAGATTGACCCCTAGGCGCCTCGATCATGGGTATCAAGCCCCCAAGGGCTTGGCATACATATGGGGACAAGGGAGCATGATGGGCACACCCCCAAGACGCGGAGACGCAGAGGGACCAGCAGCCCCAACCAAGGACGACGCCAGGCATGGACCCGGGGCTGCACGTCCTCCCGACTCGCCGCCCAGTGCCGCCGTGCCGGTCTGGATGGCTGTAAGACTACTTCCGGATTCCGGCCCCTCCGACTACCACCCGCCGCCGGAGCGCACCTACCAGCTGCTACAGGGGCGCGCCGACTCCCAGCACGCCGAATTTCAGGTGATGCCGGCAGGCTGGGGAAATGCCGGCGCACAAACACAGCAGCCTAGCAAGACAGCGTGGGACAAAAGAGAACGGGGCGGGCAAGATCAAAGGACCCTACCGGCGTGCCCGGGGTGGACTGGGGGTGGGGAATACTTACCGGAGGAGGGGAATCCCAACTGGGGAAAGGCGACCTACGGACATAACACACAAGGACCGGGCGACCGGGCTTGGGGATGCGGAGGTGGGATAGCGTCGGGGAAAGGAAGGGCACAGGGGGACGTTGGGGCATTTATCAAAGTTAGGCGGATGTCGGTTTGGGGCCAGGGGCGGGGACACAGGGTGTGGCACACAGTTATAGAGCACCAGAGAACTACCGATCCCAGTGCTGACTTCATTTCATCCTCGGAAATAAAGTTGATGAGTTCGTTGTATACCGGCGTTCCAGTGCATTCTTTTCAGTTCGTGGACGATGGCAGATACTCCTGACAATGGGGTGCCTCAGGGCTCAGTCCTGTCCCCCCTCCTTTTTAACATCTACATGAAACCGCTGGGCGAGATCATTCGGCGACACGGGGTAAGGTATCATCAGTACGCGGATGATACCCAATTATATATCTCTACCCCGTGTCCTTTCAGTGAAGCAGTCAACGTGATGTGCCGGTGCCTGGAAGATGTGAGGGTCTGGATGGGGGTGAACAGGCTTAGACTCAACCCTGACAAGACCGAGTGGCTCTGGGTCTTGCCTCCCAAAGGCCGACTGGATGGTCCATCTTTAGTCCTTGGGGGGGGCAAACTTACCTCCCTCAGTGCAGGCACGCAACTTGGGTGTCCTCCTGGACTCACAGCTAAATCTGGAACAACATCTATCGGCTGTGGCCAGGGGGACCTTTGCACAGGTTCGCCTAGTGCACCAGTTGCGGCCTTATTTGGACCGGGAGGCTTTACTCACAGTCACTCATGCCCTTGTCACCTCAAGACTGGATTACTGTAACGCGCTCTACATGGGGCTACCCTTGAAGGGCGTTTGGAGGCTGCAGTTGGTTCAGAATGCAGCTGCGAGAGCGATTGTGGGCGCGCCAAGGTACGCTCACGTGTCACCTATCCTCCGCGAGCTGCACTGGCTTCCTGTGGGTCTCCGGACGCAATTCAAGGTGTTGGTTATCACCTTCAAAGCCCTTCATGGCATAGGGCCAGGTTACTTACAGGACCGCATTCTGCCGCACAGCTCCCAGAGACCGGTGAGGTCCCATAGATTGGGCCTCCTTCAGGTCCCGTCGGCCAGACAATGTCGGCTGGCGGGCCCTCGGGGAAGGGCCTTTTCTGTGGTGGCTCCGACCTGTGGTGGAATCAACTTCCCCCTGAGGTTCGAACTACTCCCACCCTGCCGGCCTTTAAGAAAGCCATTAAAACTCTCCTGTTCCGGCAGGCCTGGGGCTGATGTCCCCGAGGGGCCGGGATATGATCGGACTCGCGGTATGACTGTATTATTTTATGATTGTTTTAACTTTGTACGCCGCCCTGAGTCCTTTGGGATTGGGCGGCATATAAATATTTGAAAATAAATAAATAAATAAATAAATTTGTGGGTCTCTTTTCACTCAAATTTGCTTTCTTCCATTGGATTTTTTCCAAAGAAAATTAGAAAAGCAGCATGTTTACAAAAAGTATTTGTTACTGCATATAAGCAAATTTATTTGTTTTTATAACATGTAGTACCCATCCTTACTTGCTTCTCAAAAAAAAAAATGTAACATTCAGTTACCAGATCTGGAGAAAATGGTACCTAATAGGGCCAAAGATGAAATCTGTTTGAGTTCTAAGTTTCTTTACCCGTCATATTAAACTGATATGTATTTTCATTGTTGTCACAGGAAGCAATTTTAATTATGGCAAGGTGTTTGCCAAAAAAACCATTAATTAGTACCACTTATTTCTTGTAATTTGATTGAATAATGGAAAAACATGGCATTGTCATCCCAGGCCACTTAGACACTGACAACTTGTACTTCTCATTTTAGTTCTGACAAAAATGAAGTAGGATTATGGGATTTAAACAGATATCCCAAGACTTTTGAGTAGTCTTTATTCTCTTTGGCAGGTAAATATAAAAACAATGACAAACTGACAAACAAACAAATCCAAAGAAAGAAGCAAGATTACAATTTATCAGAGGATCAGAATTAGAATAGAATAGAGCTGGAAGGGATCTTGGAGGTCTTCTAGTCCAGCCCCCTGAACAAGCAGGAGAACCTATACCATTTCAAACAAATGACTGTCCAGTCTCTTCTTAAAAACCTCCAGTGAAGGAGTGCCCATGATTTCTGGAGGCAAGCTGTTCCATTGGTTGATTGTCCTCACTGTCAGGAAGTTTCTCCTTAATTCCAGGTTGCTTTTCTCTTTGATCAGTTTCCAACCATCGTTTCTCGTTCTTCCCTCTGGTGCTTTGGTGAACAATGTGATCCCCTCTTCCTTGTGGCAGCCCCTCAGATACTGGAATACTGCTATCATGTCTCCCCTATTTCTTCTTTTCTTTAGACTAGCCAAACCCAAGTCCTGCAGCGTTCTTCATATGTTTTAGTCTCCAGGCCTTTGATCATCTTACTTGCTCTTCTAGGAATTTTTTCCAAACTCTCAACATCTATTTTGTGATATGGTGACAAAATTGGTGGCAGTATTCCAGGTGTGGTCTTACTAGGATTTTATAAAGCGGTACTAATACTTCGTGTGTTCTTGATTCTATGCCTCTGTTTATACAACCTAGGATTGTATTAGATTTTTTGGCTGCTGCTATACACTGCTGGCTCATAGTCAAGTGATTGTCCACTAGGACTCCAAGGTCCCTCTCACAGTTACTGTTCATAAGCCAGGTCTCACCCAATCTGTACTTGTACCTTTGATTTTCCTGCCTAAATGTACAACTTTGCTTTTCTCCACACTGAAACTCATCTTGTTGGATAGGACCCATTGTTCAAGTTTGTCAAGATCTTTTTGGATCCTGAGTTTGTCTTCTGGAGTGTTGGCTATTCTTGCCAGTTTGATGTCATCTGCATATTTACTGAGTTCTCATTCAATTCCCTCATCTAAGTCATTGATGAAGATATTGAAGAGTACTGGGCCTAAGACAGAACATAATAATAATAATAATAATAATAATAATAATAATAATAATAATAATAATAATAATAATAATAACAGCAACAACAACCCCCAGTGAGGCACTACCTTGACGTGGTTGTGGGGCTTGTGTACTCTTAGGAAGATGAGAGCTATGCCAGAGAATCAACCATACTGGACAGGTCTCATCAGAGGAGTCAGACAAAGAGTGTCTCCCCCATAAAAAATATGGTGGGACGTAAATTTCAGAATGCCATACCGACTTGGATGTCGCCCGGGTTAACAAGGTCTGCGCTATATTGGAGTTCCCAGATATCTGGTGAAAAATGGGTTACAGGACTCAGAACTGTTGGCTGAGCAACCAGGGCCAGCAGCTGCAGAACTACTGGAAGAAAAGGTGTTTACCCGTCACAGATACACAGTGATTGAAAACAAAGAAATAATGATCTGTTACTACAGAACA
This sequence comes from Crotalus tigris, assembly GCF_016545835.1. NCBI lineage: Eukaryota > Metazoa > Chordata > Lepidosauria > Squamata > Viperidae > Crotalus > Crotalus tigris. Next base: position 4,556,485 of record NW_024096823.1, on the reverse strand, counting down.
AGTTCCAACAAGAAAAGGATATCTAAAACGAAAGAACAACATCCAGAATCAGAAATAACAGAACAGAGACTAGCAGATCAACACTGATTTATAATACGAAATAAAGTATTCATAGAAACAGAATTGGACGAACTGCAAAGATTTACCCAGGGCAAAGAAATCAAAACCCTACCAGAAGTAATTCAGAATATAGAGGCACCAGGGGGAATTGGCAGTGAAGGAATCCAGCAGGGATATATAACTGTTCTCATTTGGAAACCAGGCACCTCTTCCTCAGGAAGAACAAAACCCTCTAACTAAAGAAATAAAAGAATTGAAACAAAGAATAACTGAGCATCTAGAACAGCACAAAAGCAACAGAATAAGGCTGCCTGCATTGAAGCTTGTTCCAAAGAAACAGTTAGCACAAGCATTAAAAGATACAAATACTGCAATATCAAGTATGAGCATCAATTCACTGCAAGAAACAAACCAACTAATGTACAGCACAGCTGCAGTTATAACTGAATACCTTGGATCCAAAATCAACAAAGAAAAAAAACAAACAAGTAGTGCACCACAAAAATGGAAGGTTAGACTAGAAAATAAGATCAGCAAGTTAAGATCACATGCAAGCAAGCTAGAACAGATGAAAGAAAAGAAGCTGAAGAACGAGAAGACCAAAGAATACCTAATCAAGAAATACCACTTAGAAACAAGGAAGATCAAGGAAGCACTGGAAATAATAAAGCAGCAAATAACAGCTATAGCCAGGAAAATCAGTAGATATGAAGCTCGAATTGCAAACTATAGGCAGAACCTCCAATAATATTGAATAACTCAGGACATGGCTATCAAACATCAAAAACATCTGCCAGACTATCCCACCTCCTTTACAGGGATGATCTGAAGCTGTATGGAAAAACATCATCTGAAATAGAATCGCTGCTCAACACTGTCTGTATATATAGCCAAGATATTGCAATGGAGTTTGGCTTGGACAAATGTGCTACACTTACTATCAAACAAGGAAAAATAGTGAAAACTGAAGGAATCAAGATGCCCCATGAAAATAACATTAAGAGTCTGGATGAGGAAGATTACTACAAATACTTGGGTATCCTTCAAGCTGACAACATCAAGCACACTGAAGTCAAGAAAAAGATTAGAGGTGAATACATCAAAAGAGTGAAGAAGATCTTAAAGTTCAAACTCAGTGGAGGAAATACCATAAAGGCAATCAACATCTGGGCAATTCCAGTCATTAGATACACAGCTGGAATAGTGGACTGGATTCAAGCAGAACTAAAAGCAATTGATAGGAAGACCAGAAAAATAATGACAATGAATCATGCCCTTCTTCCACGCAGTGACATTGACAGACTTTATCTACCAAGGCAAATAGGTGGGCATGGAATGCTACAAGTAAATCAGATGGTTGAAGAAGAAGAAATGGCTTTGGAAGAATATCTGAAGGTCAGTGATGATGATGCACTGAAATTAGTATATCAGGAAGCCTTACGAACTACTGGAGAGACCAAACCGGCCTACAAGAAAGACCAAATGAAGAACAGAATAGAGGCATGGGAAAACAAAGCACTACATCGCCAGTATATTAAAAAAATAGCTGGGAAAGCAGATAATAAAAAGACCTGGCAATGGCTAAGAGCAGGAAAATTGAAGAAAGAGACTGAGGGACTAATTCTGGCTGCACAAGACCAAGCCTTAAGGACAAATATATATAAAGTCAAAATTGAGAAGACAGCAACAGACAGTAAGTGCTGCCTATGCAAAGAAGCTGAAGAAACAGTGGATCACCTGGTAAGCTGCTTCAACAAGATTGCACAGACTGACTACAAGCAGCGGCATGACAAAGTAACAACAATGGTGCATTGGAAGATCTGCAAGAAATATCATTTCCCTGTAAGCAAGACTGGTGGGATCATAAAATAGAGAAAGTGATAGAAAATGATAAAATTAAACTGCTCTGGGATTTCAGAATTCAAACAGACAAGCACCTGCAACATAACACCTCAGACTTAACAATTGTCAATAAGAAAGACAAAAAAGTCTGGATAGTGGATGTGGCAGTGCCTGGAGATAGCAGAATAGAAGAGAAAGAACTGGAGAAGATAACAAAATACAAAAACCTACAAATAGAAATAGAAAGACTGTGGCAAAAGCAAGCAAGGTTAGTACCAATAGTAATAGGCACCTTAGGTGCAATTCCAAAACAACTGGAGCACCACTTGAACACCATTGGCATTGACAAATTTGCCATTAGTCAATTACAAAAGGCGGCCTTACTAGGAACTGCTTCCATCTTGCGATGATATCTGTAATACCATAAAACATCCATATCTGCCTATCCCAGGTTCTTGATAAGGACTCGATAGATAGACAAAATGCCAAATCCAGTCTGAACATCTGGCTGATTGTGCGATGATCCATAATAATAATAATAATAATAATAATAATAATAATAATAATAATAATAATAATATAAGCACCTGCAACATAACATCCCAGACTTAACAATTGTCGATAAGAAAGACAAAAAAGTCTGGATAGTGGACGTGGCAGTGCCTGGAGACAGCAGAATAGATGAGAAAGAACTGGAAAAGATAACAAAATACAAAGACCTACAAACAGAAATAGAAAGACTGTGGCAAAAACAAGCAAGGGTAGTACCAATAGTAATAGGCTCATTGGGTGCAATCCCAAAACAACTGGAACACCACTTGAACACCATTGGCATTGACAAATTCGCTATTAGTCATTTGCAAAAGGCGGCCTTACTAGGAACTGCTTCCATCCTGCGACGATATCTGTAATACCATCAAACATCCACATCTGCCTATCCCAGGTCCTGGGTAAGGACTCGATAGGTAGAGAAAATGCCAAATCCAGTCTGAACATCTGGCTGACTGTGCGATGATCCATAATAATAACAGTAGTAGTAGTAGTAGTAGTAGTAGTAGTAGTAGTAGTAGTAAAGTTGGAAGGGACCTTGGAGGTCATCTAGTCCAACCCCCTGCTCAGGTAGGAAACCCTATACCATTTCAGACAAATGGCTGTCCAGTCACTTCTTAAAAATCTCCAGTGTTGGAGCATTCATCGCTTCTGGAGGCAGGTTGTTCCACTGATTAATTGTTCTAACTGTCAGGAAATTTCTCCTTAGTTCTAAGCTGCTTCTCTCCTTGCTTAGTTTCTACCCGTTGCTTCTTGTCCTGCTTTCAGGTGCCTTGGAAAATAGCTTGACACCCTCTTCTTTGTGGCAGCCCCTGAGATATTGGAACACTGCTATCATGTCACCCCTTGTCCTTCTCTTCATTAAACTAGACATACCCAATTCCAGCAGCCGTTCCTTATATGATTTAGCCTCCAGTCCCCTAATCATCCTTGTTGCTCTTCTCTGTACTCTTTCTAGAGTCTCAACATCTTTTTTACATCATGGTGACCAAAACTGGATGCAGTATTCTAAGTGTGGCCTTGTGTACCCCACTGCTTACTTCTTTCCATGTGGATGTAGTGCCATTGAGAACAATTTGTTGAATACGGTTTGCCAGCCAGCTACAGATCCATCTGGTGGTGATGTTGTCTATTCCACCTTTTTCTAGCTTACCAAGGAGTAGGTTGTGGTCTACCTTATGAAATGCCTTACTGAAATCTAAGAATACTACATCCACAGTATTTCGCTGGTCTACTAGTTTAGTCACTTTATCAAAGAATGAAATAAAATTGGTTTGGCATGATCTGTTTTTAACAAACCTTTGCTGGCTACTAGTTATAACTTTGTTTCCTTCTAGTTGTTCGCAGATCTGTTTACCTATAGGTATTGATTTTAAACTGATTGGTCTGTAGTTTTCTAGGTCCATTTTTTCCCCTTTCTTGAAGATGGGAACCACATCAGCCCTTTTCCAATCCTCAGATACTTCTCTGGTGCTCCAGGATTTTTGAAAGATGTGGTGCAATGGTTCTGAGATAACATCTGCCAGCTCCATCAGAATTCTAGGATCTAATCTGTCAGGCTCCCTGTGATTTATATTTGTTAAGGTCGGATAGGTGTTCTCTTACCATTTTCTTGCTTATTTTAATTTTTGTTTCTAATTTGTCTTTTGCAGTGGTTTATGTTGGACTATAATTTCTTCTTGTGTGAAGACTGATGCAAAATATGAATTAAGCAGCTCTGCTTTCTCCCTGTTGCCTGTTATTTCTTTGCCATCTTCTCTCTTTAGTGGACCTACAGTTTCCTTGACTTTTTCCTATTTGTTAATATGTTGGAAGAAACCTTTTAAATTATCCTTGATTTATGTTGCAAATCTTTGTTCGTTTGAGTGTTCCTGGCTTCACTTTTGCATGTTCTGGCTATCTGCTGATAATCGGCCTTAGTTATGTGCCCCTCTTTCCATTTTTTTGTATTTGTCCTTTTTGTCTTTCAGTTTGTCAGAGATATCATTATGCAACCATGCTGGTTTCTTTTTGAATTTCTTGTTTTTCTTTTTCAGTGGTATTGTGCTGGACTGGGCTTTTATGATCACATTTTTCAGAGTTTCCCACACTTCTTGGCTGACGAAGCAACAGCTGGATTCGGCATCTATCTGAGCGACTAAGACGCCCTCTTTAGGATCACACTGCTCACTTCCGTAGTATGATGAAGGGGCTAGAAAATGTGCCCTAAACATTGTTGCTTCCTACAAACCCTGTCCAGCCTACCACGGTTGGAGGGGATCCCATCTCATGCAGTCGAAATACAAAATTTAAGATGAAACACAAGGTGTTACCACTTATTATTGGTACATGGAATGTACGTACGCTTCAAGACAATCCATTAGCAGATCGCCCAGAAAGAAGAACAACTCTGGTAGCCAGAGAGCTTGCAAGATTTAACATTGACATTGTGGCCCTGTGTGAAACTTGTCTAGCCAATGAAGGTCAGCTCACAGAAACAGGAGGCGGCTACACATTCTTTTGGTGTGGACGTAGCAGTGACCAAGATCATGAGTCTGGAGTTGGCTTAGTGGTTAAGAACCATCTTGTTCACCAACTTGCCAGTCTTCCTAAGGGTGTGAATGATCAACTCATGACACTGCATCTCCCATTACTAAGTGGAAAACAAGCCACACTGATCAGTGCCTACGCAAATCCAGATGAAGTAAAGGACAAGTTTTATGAAGATCTTGATGCCCTACTTTCATCTGTGAAGCACACCTATAGGCTGATTTTACTTGGCGATTTCAACGCAAGAATGGGGTCCAATCACTCTACCTGGGATGGTGTTATTGATAAAAATGGAATTGGCACGTGTAATAGCAATGGCCTGTTGCTATTGAAGACATGTGCTGCTCATTACTAATACCATCTTTTGCCTACCTACTCGTAAAAAGACGTCCTGGATGCATCCACATTCCAGGCACTGGCATCTCATTGATTATGTCATTGTGCGGAGGAAAAACATGCAAGATGTAAGAGTAACTAAGGCTATGCCGAGTGCTGACTGCTGGACTGACCATAGACTCATCATTTCCAAGTTAAATATTCACATCAAGCCAAAGAATTGTCCACAGGGAAACAGAGTTGTGATGAAAAAGATCAACGTCAGTATATTGGAAAACCCTGACGTAATAGCTTCATTAGCAAAAGATCCTGACAATCAATTTCTGGAGCTGCAAATACAGGAAAATGCTAAGAAGGACTGGGAATGTTTCTGGGACATTTTGCACTCTTCTGCACTTAAGGTTCTTGGACCCTCATATAGGAAGCAGCAGGACTGGTTTGATGAAAACGATGAAGAGATTAAGGCCTTGCTTGCCGAAAAACACCATCTCTACCACGCTCATCAGAACGACCCATCGTCAACTACAAAGAAAAATGCTTTTATAAACACTTGCAGGATTGTACAGAGCAAGCTCCGCAAGATGCTGGACTCCTGGCTGAGTGCCAAAGCAGATGAAAGCCAGAAGTTTGCTGATAGAAACGATGCCAAACAATTCTATGAAGCCCTTAGAACCCTGTATGGACCTCAGCCCTTAGGAAGCTCTCCTTTACTGGATTTGAGTGGTGCAACTCTTATCACTGAGAAGACCCTGATTTTACAGCGTTGGGCTGAGCATTTCCACTCAGTGCTGCCCATCCACCATCAATAATGAGGCGATTGACAGGATACCCCAGGGAGATATGAACTATAGCCTGGACGCCCTACCATCAGAGGCTGAAACCTCACAGGCCATCAGTCAATGTTCCAGTGGTAAGGCGCCAGGATCTGACGCAATCCCAGAGGAAGTCTATAAGGCTGGTGGTGCTGTGCTTGTTGAAAAACTTACCCAGTTGTTTCAATCTTTCTGGAAACAAGGTTCCATTCCTCAGGAACTGAAAGACGCATCCATCATGCACATCTACAAGAGAAAAGGAAATCGACAAGTCTGCGATAATTATAGAGGAATATCATTTCTCTCCGTTGCAGGCAAGATCTTTGCATGAGTGTTGCTAAATTGCCTGATTGACCATCTGGAACAGGGTATACTACTTGAGACACAGTGTGGTTTCCACAAAGAGCATGGCACAGTGGACATGATATTTGCAGCTTGACAGCTCCAGGATAAATGTCAGGAGCAGAATCGTGAACTATACACCACTTTCGTGGATCTCACCAAGGACTTTGACACAGTTAGTCGTGAAAGACTATGGCGCATTATGTCAAAGTTTGGGTGCCCTGACAGGTTTATTCTGATGGTACGACAGTTCCATGATGGCATGGCGGCTCGTGTTTTGAGTAACGGTGGAGCCTCAGAGGCCTTCCCTGTTACTAATGGCGTTAAGCAAGGCTGCGTGCTGGCACCAACCCTGTTCAGCATGATGTTCTCAGCCATGCTGTCAGACGCCTTTCAGAACAGCTCAGTGGGAGTTAATCTGAGGTACAGAACCAATGGGAAACTGTTCAACCTGTGAAGACTTTAGGCTGTCACCAAGGTAAAGGAGACTGTGCTACGAGATCTCCTCTTTGCTGATGACTGTGCCCTTAATGCAGGATCGGAGCAGGAAATGCAAGCCAGCATGGACAAATTTGCAGCCGCTTGTGACAACCTTGGCCTCTTCATCAACACGAAGAAAACTGATGTGATGTACCAGCCAGCTCCAAAAGCCCAATATCAAGAGCCTATCATCACAGTAAAGGGACAAAAGCTGCAAGCAGTGGACCAATTTATGTATCTTGGTAGTACCCTCTCCCGTGCAGTGACAATTGACATTGAGGTCAACTGTAGAATTGCCAAGGCAAGTTCTGCATTTGGCAGATTTCGGACTAATGTGTGGGACCGCTGTGGAATAAGTCTTGCTACCAAGCTTAAAGTTTACCAGGCAGCAGTGCTAACTATCTTATTCTATGCTAGTGAGACCTGGACAGTGTACAGGAGGCATGTTAGGCAACTGAACTACTTCCACATGACTTGCCTTCGTAGAATTCTGAGGATCCAGTGACAGGATAAGATACCAGACATAGATGTCCTCTCCAGAGCAGGCCTATCATCAGTTTACACTCTGTTGATGAAAGCCCAGATGCGCTGGGCAGGCCATGTTGTAAGCATGCCAGATCATCGCATCCCTAAACAGCTCTTCTATGGTGAGCTGTCTCAAGGAAAGCGATCGCACAGGGGACAAAAGAAGAGATACAAAGACACATTGAAAGCCTCTCTTAAGTCCCTGGATATTAACACCATCTCTTGGGAACTTCTGGCGCATGATCGACCGACATGGCGCACCTTGGTGTACCAGGGTTGCCAGACTTATGAACACAGAAGGACATTCTTGGCACAAGAAAAGCGAGCACTCTGCAAAGCCAGAGCTGCAAATGCTGAAGTAACAGTGTCTACATTTCTTTGTTCAGTATGTGGCAGAACATTCCGTGCTAACATCGGTCTTATTAGCCACCTACGGACACATCGTTGATGGCCCATAACTGACAAGATGTCAAGGTCTTCATCGAAATCGATGGACAAACAGCAATAATAATTAACACTTACATTTTAGAAAACCAAACTGAAGTTTACATATATAATAAAGTTAGGTAATATTAAGCATATTCAAGCATTGTCAGTGAGTTTAAGTATCTGAATGAAATTATTCATACATAATTTAGGTTTCTAGGGAGGGAAAACAGGTCTGAGTATATTTTGTTACAGCTAAGATAGCATAAGAATGATTTATTTGTACCTAAAAGGTTGTGCCTTTTTCTAGAAAGGTAATTAAATTTTGATTAACTTCATGTTCAAAATGCCTATTGAATAGGAAGGATCCTGATGTTCCCTGGTACATCCTTCCTTCCTTCCTTCCTTCCTTCCTTCCTTCCTTCCTTCCTTCCTTCCTTCCTTCCTTCCTTCCTTCCTTCCTTCCTTCCTTCCTTCCTTCCTTGACAGTCAGTAGCCATAAGGAAATATGGCACTTGAAAAGTACACTTATTGTATAATAAAAAGAGAAAAAAATAAATGGAAGATCTGGTTTCTTTATCTTACATGTAAGACTTTCTGATGCATAATCATAATTTGCCAAAGTTAGAAATTAATCTTAGAAATAAATAAGGCTAAGATTATTTTTATTGTTTTGTGTCCTCTGGATAGCATAATTCTTTGAAAGGAGACATATTGTCCTGTTCTCCATGCTGCTATCAAAGCCATCAATCATTAATCAAAGTCAAACTATCCCCAAGCAATCAGTGATAATAACTCTTTTCAAACCATCTCCTCTGCATATTTAAAAATCACATTATTACAAGTACTACCAAACCATTCTAATGGGCTGAAAGCTTCCTAATGGTTATGTGAAGTAGTGGAGAGGAAAATCACACCAAAACTAATTACTGAATAATGAATTGATGTCAGTAGTGTATTCTCAGTGGAGTATTGTTATTTTTTTCTGATGCATTAACCTGACCTTTATTTTAAGACAATGACCTTATCAACGAGAAGCCTGCATTTATAATAATAGTATGACTCGGCTCACAAAGTGGTGTATAGTTATTTCATTTTAATCACATCTTTTGATTGAGGTTACATTTATGTCAAGAAAAATAAAATCTAGTTGCAGTTGAACCATTATGAAAATAAAAGTTTATCTAGCACGTGAAATAAAATGTAATGAAACTTTCTGCCAAAATAAAATGCACTACTCTATAAAGCAGGGAGTGCAGGCAGATTCTTTTTTCAGTCTGGAGTTTAATTTGGACCATACTAAGAACCTGTTTGGGCAAGCAAGGGGATGCACATGCACAAGTACACCCATGTATCCAACCACAATCATATGGACATATACACATTCTGTTTTTCACACACTCACATATTTTTCTGTCCACATATTCAGTATGCACCACCCAGTACAGTACATGCTTACCTTCCATATTCTTAGATTTGCACACTGGCATTCACATATACCTCATGAAATGCATTACATCTTGTGTGTATACTTGTTTTAAATTTGCTCTCCAGCTGTGCCAGAGTGAGATCCCTGGATGGGCAGAGTTGTAAATTGCTTTCCAAGTTTAGGGCTTCTATTTGCCAGCTCTAGCTCCATGCAAAGTATTGCATAGACTCAAACAAAATAATACAAAAAAAAAAAAAAAAAAAACCCCACCAACCCTTGCCTAATTAAGACAATAGGGAACAAGTATACCTACATTTGATGAAAGTATACAAAAAGGGTAGATGTTTCAGGCAGTACAGCTTGGTTGTTTGAAGTTGTGCGACATTGCTGGTGTTACATTTGTGTTGTGTGGAATATGACACAGTTGGAGGAGAAACCTGCACCAGATGAGCCAGTGACTGCTGCATTTGGAAAGGACAGACCAGATGTCAGTAAGGACAATTGGCAAAGATGTTGGAATCCTAAAAGATTAAGGAAAGAATAGTTTCCCCTTCTTTCTGCCCTACAATCTAGACTGAAAAGAAGCCAAGATGTGAAAGTAATGAAGCTGACTAACAGGGGGTCCATATCAAAGAAATGATAAAAAACTTTTGTGGCAAATAAGGAGCATAATGCTGGTGGTTTCACCAGAAAATCAGCAAGGGGAAACTGGACAGTATCTCTTTCTTTTAGGTATATGGTACATAGAACTCTGTATGGTTTTATATTTTCATATAACAGTTCAATATTGCAGTGCAGAATTAAACATTTTACTCATTAAAGGATCATGTTTGGGTTATACATACTTCATTCTGCCTTGTCCTTGGTATGGTATTCTTGATATTACATTCTTAGCATTCTTGAATACCATTTGATTGAAGTTTCACTATTTTCTTATAGTGCCTTGGTAAGTACTCACATTGTGTGGTCATTATATCCAAATCCAGAAGGACCTAGGATCCAACCTTGCTGCATTTAGGATGGAGCAATATAAGGAAAACGTGATATTTGAAAAATGGTGGTAAAAGCTCTGGAGAATCATATTGTTAAGCTAAGACCAAAGCATATATTAGACATATTCAAAAATATTACTTGAAAAGCACTAACAATACATTTCATAATAGTAGTAGGACAGAAAGAGGGTGTATATCTAGAGACACATCTTCTAACACTATTCTTGTACATGCATGTACCTGCTATAACTCTTTTCACTACTCATTATTCAAAATTATTGTGCATCTTCCTTTTGTGTACAGAGGTTTTAGCAGAAGAAATGTAGTTATCTTATTCATTTCCGAAGGCCATCTTTATATCCCAGCCCATCATTAATTAGTGAACTGCTTGGGACTGTAGGAGTTTATTACTGAATCTCTGTCATGTGTCTGACTAATGAAACACTTCAAAGAACTTTCAGGCACTGTTTAACCTAAAAAGCCTTTATTAGTGTAAAGGAGTGTCAGCACGGCACGGAGAAATGCCAAGATCTGAATTTCCCTTCCTTTGCACATAACATTCCAGGCATTTCTCCTCCCCTATGTTGGGGTCATGATTCACATCTTCCAATTAACCTGGAGGGAAAGATTCACTTCCATTCCCTTCTGCACGCTTTTCTCTCCTCTCCCATTCTCATCTGATTTAACTCTAAAAGTACCAGACATATTTTGTCAAAGCAAGAATATTCAATATTAGCAGTGTTGACATCCAGCTCCCCTTAATAAAAGGATAGGTCCTGTATGTGAATAAGAGCATATGTCAGGGATTATTTCTTGGTTTGTTGGTTTTTTTTTTCATGAGTCGGTCAGCCTTCACATTGCTAGATTTCACCCAAGTAGCATCGGACAGTGGGTACCCCTTCCATTGTACTAGATACTGCAATTTCCCTTTAAAAATTCTAGAGTCAAGAATACGTTTCTCTTCATAGTGAGTCTGACCCACTACAATGAGGGGTCCAGGTGCCTTCTTAGGGGGAGGCCTTAAGGTGGAGCCCCGATGAGGTTTTAACAAGCTGCAATGGAAGACAGGGTGAATCTTCCCTAAAAGCCTAGGGAATTTCAATTCTACTGTGATGGGGTTGATGATCTTTATGATGGGGAAAGGCCCCAAGAATTTTGGTCCCAATTTCTTGCTGGGCAATTTGAGGTGTAAATATTTAGTTGACAGATAAACCTTTCCCCCAACTTAGAATGTTCTTTGGGGAGCTCTCTTTATATCAGCCTGTTTTTTTACAGGTTTCAAAAGTCTTTTTAAAGCAGTTTTTGTGTTTATCCAAACTTCTTCCCACCCTCTCACCCATTGGTCAAGTGTCTGGGAATCGGAGGGCACCTGAGGGTATTCAGGTATTGGGCTGAACTCTTTTCCTGTGGCCACTCTGAAAGGCATGTAGTCGGTGCTGCTGTGCACAGAATTATTGTACGCCACCTCCGCGAAAGGGAGGACGTCAGTCCAGTTTGTCTGTTGGTAGAAACATAGCATCTAAGATATTGCTCCACCATTTTGTTAGCAGATTCTGCAGTCCCTTTGGTGGCCAGATAAAAAGCAGATGATAAGCATTGAGATGATTCAATTAATTTAAGAAAACCCCTCCAAAACATTGCTGGGAACTGCACTCCCCTGTCTGAAATTATTCGCTTAGGGGTGCCATGCAGTCAGTAGATATGTTTCAGGAACCGTTTGGTCAGCCGTTGGGCAGATGGGAGTCCTTTGCAGGCAATGAAATGAGCCTGTTTTGAGAACAGGTCTATCTAGTCCAGATGACAGTATTTCCTCTACTTTCAGGTAGGTCTACTATAAAGTCCATAGCTATTTCTTCCCATGGTTGAGAAGGGTCTGCCATGGGTTACAGTAACCCAGGGGTTTTCCCTGGAATTCTTTTCATTGTGGCACATACAGTACAACTTTTTACATAGTTTTTCACATCCCTTTTCAGCCCCGGTCACCAAAATTGCTGGCGGGTGAGGTGTAGGTTTTCAAATATCCAAAGTGTCCAGCCTGTTTTACATCATGGCTGTGTTTGAGAGCATTAAGATGGAGGGCTTCTGGCAAATATAGTTTCCCCCCTTTGTAAGCCAAGCCATCCCTGCACGTTAGGGAGGGCTGATTATCTTTGATCAGTGAGGAGCTCTCATTTTATTTTCTTTACCCCAGGGTCATCAGGATTGGGGACCCTGCGAGGCGTAAGTTGAGCGGCAGTTTGTGGATTGGGGGTAATTGCTTCGTTAACCTCCTCCTGTTTGCTTTTGTATTGGGTTAACCGGGATAGCGCATCAGCTAGGAAGTTTTTTCCTTCTGGTATGCACTTTAGAGTGAAGTTGAAGCGGTTAAAGTACTGTGCCCACTGCACTTGCTTTGGGGACAATTTGCAGGGAGTTTTCAGTGGTTCTAGATTTTTGTGATCTATCCATACTTCAAATGGCACCTTGCTCCCTTCTAGATAGTGTCGTCAGTTTAATAGCGCCCACCTAATTGTGAAGGCCTCTTTCTCCCAGATTGCCCATCTCCACTCGCTTTCAGTAAATTTCTTAGAGGTGTAGGTGCAGGGTTGCAGGACCCCACTTTTGTTCTTTTGCAGTAACACAGCTCCAACTGCCACATCGCTAGCATCGGCTTGAATCACAAAGGGCTCCTCTGGGCAGGGATGCTTTAGGACCAGTTCAGCAGCAAATAGTCTCTTTAAATTCTCAAAAGCTGTTTGACAGCCCATAATCCATGCTAGTGGTTGGCCCGGTCATGGCTTCCCTCCTCCTTTGCCTATTTTGCGTAGTTCTGTAAGGGGTAGGGCAATCTCGGCAAAAGAGGGGATGAATTGACGATAAAAGTTGGCAAAACCCAGAAAGCTCTGGAGCTGTTTGCAAGTCTTTCGGGGCTGCCATTCAATTATAGCTTTCACCTTGGCTGGATCCATTTCAATACCCTTGTTGGAAATTCTGTAGCCAAGATAATCTAATCGGGTCTGGTGAAATTCACATTTTGACAATTTGGCATAAAGCTTGGCATTCAATAGTTTCTTTAACACTTCTCTCACTAGCTTTATGTGATCAGTCATATTCGTGCTGTAAATCAGGATATCATCAAGATACACCAAAACCCCCTTGTACAAGTGATCATGTTGGACTTCATTAATCAATTGCATAAATACGGATGGGGCCTCCTGTAGTCCAAATGGCATGACTTTGAACTGATAGGACAGTTGAAGACAGTTTTTCACTCATCTCCCTCTTTTATTCTCACTCAGTAATATGCCTCTCTCAGGTCTAATTTAGTGAAAACACTCCCCTTAGCCAGATGGGTTAATTAGTCCTTTAGGAGGTGGAGGGGGTATTTATTTTCCACACTCACAGCGTTGAGACTCTTATAGTCTATGCAGAGGCGAAGAGACCCATCTTTTTTCTCTTTGAACAACACAGGGGCTCCCATGGTAGATTTGGCCCATTTGATGAACCCCCTCGCTAGGTTTTTGTTCATGTATTGCTACATCTCCTCCATTTCGAGGAGGGACATAGCATACATTCTAGGGCATGGGAATTTGACTCCTGGCACCAGTTTGATAGAGCAGTAATTGGGTCTGTGAGGGGGCAGGGCATCACATTCTTTTTCACTAAATGCCTCCGCCAGGTCCCGGTATTCATTGGGAATGAGTGGTTTGCCTGGCGGCAGTGAGGCCGCCATGTGCGTTCGCTCATTGGGTGGCCTAAGGTGTCCCACAACATCGATTGAATCAGCGGGAGGTTTAGGCCCTTTGGTAGCCTCACAGTTCTCATTCCTTTCTCCCACCAGATACACAGCTTCCATTTGTCCAACCAGGCTAGCCCTAGGATCACCCTCTCAGTCATTTTTGGAGCCACTAAGAAACGAATAAACTCCCAGTGCTCACCTATTTCTAGGCGCAGGGGCTCAGTTAATTGCATGATCAGAGTCCCTCCCATCAGGGATCCATTGGCTTGCTCAAACATCATAGGTTTGGAGAGCTGTTTTGCCCGTATGCCCATTTTCATGGCAAACGGCAAACTAATAATGCAACGGGTGCATCCAGAATCAATTAGCATGTTTAAGTCCATTTGTGCCCCAGACTTAGGGATTATAAGTTTGGCCACCAGTGAAAAAGGCAGGATTTGTCGACTCACCATCAGGTCATTCTCTCCTTCATCGTCACTGTCAAGGAGGGTAGAGCAGAGGCGGGTTCCCTGGAATTCCAGTGTCCTCCTGTGTGGGAGGTGTAATCTGGGCAACAGGATCTTGTGTGACCCGTTGGATTTTTCTCTCGTTAGCCGCTGGGCAAGTGTCCATCTCATCGCTGGTTCTGGTCTGCCCTGCAGTCAGAGGTAGGGGACTGGACAGGTTGCTGCTCGATGTCCCTCTTGTCTGCAATGAAAACACTTAATTGACAGGCCTGCAGGTGGCCTGGGTCTCTTAGCCATCGCAGTAGTTGGAGGTTTTCGTGGGGGTGATTGCTGTCCAGGTTGCTCTGGTGGCTGCTCAGATTCAGGTGGGGGAGGCTTCTTATAGCGGGAGAGCTGAAAGTCCTGCTTCACTGCTGCCTGGTACCATTCTTGCAGCTGATCAGGTACTGCTCGATAGATGCAGGCCTGAGAGAGGTGATGGTCTAATCCCTCAATGAGGTAATGGAGTAGGGATTGCTCATGCCACCCCTCTATTCAACCTGCTATCTTGCGAAAGTCTTGCACGTAATCCAGGGCAGGCCTGCTGGCTTGTTTTATTTTGTGGATTTGTTCTCCTGCTTTAAGAGCAATAGATGGGTCCTCAAATCTTTCTCTCAGCCCTAGGAGGAAAAGGTGGGGGTCCTCCAATTCGGAGGCTTGCTCATTGTATAGATTGTTCAGCCATTCAGACACTTCTCCCTCTAGACTGGACGCATTCACATCCACCATGGCCCCTGGGTCTGAGTAGAGATAGGCCCAACAATTCAAATGAGAACACACTTGGTTGAGGAAAAAAAACCAGCTTCTCTGGGTCCCCATCAAAGGTTGCTCTGAAAAGTGGTGCAATTATAGGCTGTTGGGGCCCCCACGGTGGCTGTTGCTGCTGGCCCCATCCTGGCTGCAGATTTACGCCCAGGGATTGCACGTTTGGGGGCTGTGGCCAATCTCTTTGCTGCTGGTCCCATCCTGGCTGCAGATTTATGCCCAGGGGTTGCACGTTTGGGGGCTGAGGTCAATCTCCTTGCTGTGGCTGTTCTCCCACCAGCTGCTGATCTCCTGGCTTCTGTACCACCCCAAGCTGTTGCAAGGCCTCTATTAGCTGTGGCAAATTCAGAGGTTGTGGAACATCTGCCTGCTGGGTTTGCCAATCTCCCCATTGCTGCAGAGGCCTCAGACTGGGATTCCCTCTTTCTTCAGGGCTGGAGTCCCTGGCAGGGGAAGACAGGATCTGAAAGGCTTTCTGATCTGCAATGGAAGGGCAGGAATTGGCTCCTCTATGCAGGAATTGATTTTTGCTTTTCACCTCTGGGTTTTGAAATCTTTTCAGTGACTCACCCAAGGCTTGAGTGGCAGGCAATTCGTTAACTGTCCACCATTGGGCTTTTGAAGTCTCTGCTTCCATCTGGGAGATCTGCCAGAGCTCTCCTTCCCCTGGTTTGTCGGCTGTCACTCCCCCCTGCCAGGGTGCTGGCCTCAGGCAATCTTTCTTCTTCCATAATGAGATATTCCCCAAATCTTTGTCAGTCTATCCCTTTAGTTTAGGAATAGTGACCGGGGCCCGGGACCCCTTAATTGGTTTAAAAAAATTGTGGATCTTGGCAAGATGTCATGTGTCTGACTAATGAAACACTTCAAAGAACTTTCAGGCATTGTTTAACCTAAAAAGCCTTTATTAGTGTAAAGGAGTGTCAGCACAGCACGGAGAAATGCCAAGATCTGAATTTCCCTTCCTTTGCACATAACATTCCAGGCATTTCCCCTCCCCTATTTTGGGGTCATGATTCACATCTTCCAATTAACCTGGAGGGCAAAGATTCACTTCCGTTCCCTTCCACGTGCTTTTCTCTCCTCTCCCATTCTCATCTGAATTAACTCTAAAAGTACCAGACAGTTCTGCATATTTTGTCAAAGCAAGAATATTCAATATCAGCAGCGTTGACAATCTCACATATGCAATATATATTTCATTAATATTTTATAGAAAGTTTAGAATATGGCTCTTAGGTTATATAGTGGTCTTAGGACTAGGACTTGCATCTAGTCTACCAGCCATAGGTTGCACACTTCTTTCTTAAGGCCACAATTCTCTAGCTCTGTCATAATGAATATGACAGAGAAATGGAAGTAAATTCCACTGCCAGTGCTGCAACCTGGATCCCTGTGCAACGTGAACCCAACTAGCTTCCATGTCTTTTTAGTGAGCTCATAGACAGGAGATGTTTGTTCTCTTTTGTCCTTCATGCATCAATTCTCTGTATCTGTACATGGAGTGAATGTGACGTATCATGATTTTTTTTTGCATTGCTGGAGCTGGGGTGGACGTGGCCTCCACATGATACAACTGGCCCGTGGGCCAGCAATTTGACACCCTGCTCTAGACTCTCACATTGGGTCTTCTGCAGGTCTAAAGGCAGCAGTCTGAAGTTAGGTCTCGGATATCCACAAGCTCCTTTTCCCTTTCATCAAAATGATGAAAGTAATGTCTTATTGCACTGCATGTTCTCTCTGGGACATGGAAGGATATCATAACCATTTACTGAATCGAGTGAGGCTTTCATGCTGCATATATGAATAATGCATAGATGAAGGGTTCTCTATATAAATGAGAGATGGGGGGCAGCACTCAATGATGTTGATGGTGTGCTTATTCAATTCCTGTAGAACAGTGGTTCTTAACCTTTTTGAACGAATCACCCCCTTGAGCCAATGAGGAAGTTGTCATCGCCCCCCTCCCCCAACATAACCTCTCAATCACAACATAGGAAATAATTTTTCAATTTATGCAAACACTTTTTTTTGTTTTCTTTAAAATTGTCATCAGGACATATTGATGCAAATAGTTTATTTCTAGTCTTTTCCCCATATCTCAACTGTGTGAAAAATTTTGGTACTGTCCGGCACTTTATTCCCAAACTTCGTGATACATGTATTTCATTATTATCTTATTTATTCAAGACACTTAAATGTAATGACCACTGAAAACAAAATTCAATTGCAAGAAAGTGAAATGCCCGAAAAGAAAAACAATATCATTTAATAATTGAATTACAAGTAAAATTTAAGACGCAAAAAGAAATATAAAAAGGACATAAGAACAAACCGCAATGCAGGAACTAAGAATTTCAAGACAAAAACTCTGAAACTAAATTAAGATTTGAGGAAAGTAAATATAGTCACACACACTGTAAAAAGGATTAAAAAGACACAAAGAAAATATAATATCAAACTGGAGTGCACGCTAAAAAAGTACAATACAAAGAGACACACAAAATGTTTTACAGAGCACAACAAAAATTCGAAAACAAAGCTGAAAACTCAAACTGTGACATCAATATTACAGCTGACGTCACAGGGGGCAGCCACTCAGCATGCGATGTTTCGAAAAAAGCACTCCCCCTCCATCACTGCCCATTCTGGCCAATGGTGCACCACTGTATGGGTAGAGGCTGCTGCGCAATGTGCATGAAGATAAGCGATGCGTATTCACATATGTATGGCATTCTGTATTGAAGCTAGCTGGAGGAACACTTGAAAACACAATTCAATCCACTAATAGCGAGCGATCTGATGCTTTTGTACGACAGATAAATAGTGATTCATTGTACGAAAAAGTCTCAAATGTGTTCCCAAAACTTCTCACTCCATCGCCCCCATATCGCCCCCTTTTTGTTCCTTCACCTCCACATCGCCCCTTTTCGTTCCATTGCCCCCCTGAAAAATGAAATCGCCCCCGAGGGGGCAATATCGCCCAGGTTAAGAACCACTGCTTTAGAATACATGTATGCTATTGTTGATTTGAATAATGGTTGAAGAATGTTGCATTAGCTTCCACTACATATTAAAAGATTGACTAAAAGAAAATATACTTCTGCAACCCAATCCTTACAAATGCACACAATAAATGTTTCCCTGGTAAAATGTGTAATACTTTAGCATTGTGCTGAAACTTTTATAAAAATTGTTCTCCAGAGTAGAATACAGAACCTCCACTTAATTGTGCACATCTGAAATAGATGGAAATGAAAATACATACTTTGCTGCTGTTAACCTGTAGGAAAAAAGTATTTTTGTTGAGCCATAGGGAGATTGATAGACTCAGTGGTTACTTTTCCACCCCAAAACAGTACACAAATTACCAACTCTATCAATCAGGTTTTTGAAAGTAGTTTCAGTTTATGCACAGCTAGGCTTCCCAATATTCAGTTACTTTGAGAAATGGAATAACACTCTTAGGACTTGTGTGCCATGAATTCAACATTTTAAGAACAATAGAAAATAAATCAGTTAACAAAACCACATGTAGGTAAAATTGTAGGAACATTTTCAACCTTTTCCCAAAGTGTTGATAATTTAATCAAGAATGAAATAAAGTTGGACTGGACATTGTAAGTATAATAAAAACTTTGGAAGAATTGATAGGTTATACTACAATTTAATAGTGCAGCCTGAATTGAAATTTTGGACAATGAAAATAAATATGCTTACTGTGGATAAACTAAGCAGATAATACTCCTTAAGTATTACATTTTAGAAACAAATCTAGCCAGCCTGAAAATAAGATGTTAGAAGGATTATAGGGAAGATTAAATGAGTTCAAAATAGAGTCTCCAGATATTCAAAGTAATTCATGACTCATCAGTACAATAGCTATTATTTTCATTGTGATTATTTTTAAAGCTGTTTTGGCCTATCTTTTCAGTCCAGAAACCTATCTCATGCTGGCTGCCATAAGAGGAAGCTGATCCAATGAATGAAATCCTGATTCAGAGAAAAGAAATACTTTCCATAATGAGCACTAAAATCTCCATGAAATTCTTAGAATTGCACTTTTAATTGTCCTTGTTCAATCAAAAGAAGCACAACCACAGAAAGACAGAACAGTCATGTTATTTTCCCTATTTTAAATAGTATTCCATAAATAGAAAATACACTTATTAAATTTATTAAACTTATTCAATTTCACAGCTACTAAGTTTGTTTGGCCAGGCAGGTACAAAGATAGCGAGGGAAATGATTGAAGCTTGGGAAATGGGTCCCTTGTCAGTCAATAGGAGTGCTGATTTACCACCAGCTTATCAGGTACTTAGGAGCTGAGGACTTGGCAGCATAAGGAAACAATAGCCAGTTGCTGGCCATCAATTTACCAATAGGAAGGCACCACATAAATACAACACATATTCTGGTAGAGAGAAGTTCCCTGAGAATGGGCTGCAGCACAAGTCTGCAAGCTCGGAAGACTAAACCTCTGGTCCCAGTGACTGACCCAGATTGTATCTTGCAACATTTATTAAGTTCCCAGGTCTATCTGCAGGAAAAGGTGCCTCCTAAAACAGAACCAAATGAAACAGAAATTTCCTTTTTTTAATATAATCCAGCATGTGGAAGCTGTTGTAAGTCAGAGAATAGCATTGCATGGAAGAATTGCCACAGCTAAGTGTTTCAATATTTTTCTAAGTGAGATAGGTGCCTAAAGCCCCCTCCAAATATATCTAGGTCCAAAATTACCTAACTGTAGCACTTTCTCTTTTGTGTGTTTCATCTCTGTGGGGAAACTTTCTCCCTTTGTCTAGCCCTAAAGAATCACTAAAGGGAAGAAGTGCTAATTTGGCTCAGGTATAAAGGTGTTTGGCTCAGATACAGTAAATAAAGTATTGAAAAGATGCCTGCACTTATTAGGGAAAGACAGGTGGTTTCTTCAATAAATGAATTTTTTCTCCTAAGAAATGCAAAATGGCATGCTTCTTCTTCTGCTTGAGCATTTAGGGTTCTCTTGCTCTGCTGCATTATTTGCTACATTTTAGCTACTGTTTTGAAGTGGCTGGATATCACCTCAAGTAAAACATGCATTAGGAATGTCATCAAGTTAATGACCAGAACTGATCATAAGCAGTTTTTGCTTCATGGCTGATTTAGTTGTCAAACCCATGTTATTGCCCAGCTTTTTTTTCATACTTACCACTAATGTTACACTATTTCAAAATACTTTTCCACAGACAACTGATATCAATAGAAACCTCCTCAGCAAGGAAAGCCTGAGAAAGATTGCTTCATATACTTGAAATAATTGTTTGAAATAATAATAATTGCATGGCAACAATTTGATTTTAAAAAACACATACCCAAGAACCTATTAAAATTTAGATACAATATTGGCAGTTGCTTATATTAAATATTTCTGTCTGAAAAATAATTACTCTTAAATTGCAGGAGTCAAAATCAACACAATTTGAATCCAACCACAACTAATAAAATTGAACAAAAATAAAGAAATAATGTGTGGGAAGTCATCTTCCCTCCCCCCCCCCAGAGAAAGAAATATTTTTGGGAACATTAAAAGGCAGAATATTATATTTCCCCAAAGGATTTTAAGGGCAGAAACACACCCCCCCAAGTCTCTCTGCCCCAAACAGAAACCAGGTCTGCAGAAATGCAGATATGATAATCTTGTCAGAAAGATTGGAGTCAGGAAGCCGGGATTAGAAAGATAAAGATCTTTAGAATCAACAGTCCCGCACACCAAAAATTCAACAGTCATCAGCCACAGACCCAGGGAAGCAAGAAGCAGGACCTTTGGGACATAATAGGATTAACCGCCACCATCAGAATACCAGAAAGGTACACTCAGACTCAGGTTAAAGTTCATGCCATAGGAACAACTCCTTACAAAAGCCTAAGAATGTATAAAAACCCACTCCCTACTACATGTGTTCAGTTTTCCTAGAGCCATTTTTCTGTCTGGCTCTCCTCTTCAATAAAACACAACCTTCTTTCTAAAGCAATCTCCATTTTGTTTATTGCCAGCTTGGACTGGACCCTGATGAAGATTTTTCTTTCAACAAATGATTGAATGATTCTTTTTTTTTTAAGGATAG
Organism: Crotalus tigris; assembly: GCF_016545835.1. NCBI lineage: Eukaryota > Metazoa > Chordata > Lepidosauria > Squamata > Viperidae > Crotalus > Crotalus tigris. The sequence goes on along the minus strand of NW_024096823.1, from coordinate 4,535,088 downwards.
AAAACATGGAAGAACTAAGGAAGGGCACATTGACTTGTTCTAGGCAGAGGATATTGAAAGTTTATCCACCAAATACCTGAGTTGAAAACCTCTACAACAATATTATACTATTGACAATATTCAATCATGTTTTGAATATATTTGCATGTTTATGCTCTATACATACACATATCAATATTTATGAAATAATATATACTGCTTTAATATCTGCACAGAACATTTCCTTGGTAGTGTTAATATACCACCAAATCCTTACTTTGTCAGTAAAAACAGTCTCCCCTCCCCTCACAAATTTCATTACCTAGATTGTTGTCTCCAATCTTTTGCTCATAGTGGCTTGCTAATCAAAATGCCCCAAGAGGTAGGTGATAGTATTTTCAGGCCATATGGATTTGGTCAATGACATAATTGACAACTACACAGTCCAAGGCAGAGGTCTCCAAACCTTGCAGTTGTAAGACTGGGTGGCTGAGGAATTCTGAGAGTTAAAGTCTAGTTTTAAAATTGCCCTGATCTTATGGAAGGATATGTGACCACATCTTAATTCATGCCCCAGAGTCTCAACAGACTAACTTAGCCACTTTGTAAAAGGATGATGGAACACTATTTTTCTTCCTCACACCTGGTTTCCTTATCAGGATTGTGTGGGATTGAGCAGGAAAAATAAAATAAAATAAAAACCATTAGTTTTTTTTCTGGAACTGGAAGTCTCAAGATATGACTATTGAAACCAAAGTTTAGAGTATAAAAAAACCCAGTGTTAATGAATGCTGAAACATCTGGTTCTAATAATAGTAAAAATGAGAAAAGGTCGTATTTTGCTTTAATTTATTGGACACTTTAAAGAAAATATATAAATAAATACAAGACAAAACATGAAAAAGAGTAAAATAATATTAGATAAATAAACCATGTGTTTTTAAAATGTCATGAAGGTTAAAGCATTTTAAAATGGTATTAATTAGTTATGAATAATTATATACACATATCTAATATATATAGAGAGTAAAGACAATAAAATTCACTATTAAGTTAAAAATGAGCAGTAGACTCTAGTCAATGCAATATAAATAGAACATTATTCAATGTAGTAAATCTAGTGTGTATTACTAGAATTATTCTAGATGTTTTAGATATCTCATAAAACTGAAATATAGATACTATGCATAACCAATATTTGAATCCAGTAGTAGTCTATGTTTTAGATTTTAATTTAAGAATGGTTTATGTTTAAGCTTAAATTTCTATCAGATTTAGAGTAGAAAGTTATTCTAGACATTGAAGCATATTCCTACCATTCTTTCAATGAAAGGATAAAATGGCCTTTCCATTAAGAAGCATATGGTATCCTTGAATCTTTTATCATATATAGAGCTGATTTAGTACTTTGGAAGCAATATGTGGTTTAGCAAACTTTAATAGGAATTTCACAGGTTGAAATGGGAATTCACCTCTTAATATTTGTTTCATATCAATATGAATCATTTTCTAGAACTGTTGTGCTTTATGGCATTTACACCCAAAATAATTTAAAAAATGATCTAACCTGCTCATTACATTTCCAATAAAGTTTTGAAAATGAATTATCTTGGAACAATATACCAACAATAAAACATTATTGTATAGTTCTTGGAGGAAAGGGCCATAATATTCTCACTGCTGTAAATCTGTTGAACTTGGCCAGGAAAGCAAGAATTTCATTTAATTTTACCGTACAAGAATCTCTCCCTGTCCCTCTCCCCCTCCCCGTCCCCCTCCCCTTCCCTCTCCCCCTCCCCCTCCCTCTCCCTCTCCCTCTCACATGCCTACCTACCAATAATCTACTATGGTCTAGTGGTTAAGGCAGCAGGCTAGAAAGTGTAAGACTGTGAGTTCTAGTCTCCACCTTAATCATGAAAGTCATCTGGCTGATCTTAAAACAATAACTCTCTCTCATACCAACCCATTTCCAGGATTCTTGTGGTGGGGACAATAGAAGGAGGAAAATATGTTAGATTTATAACTCACCATCTTGAGTTATTTGTAAAAGCAATAGGCAGGAAACGAACAAACAAACAAACGAATAGTATATATCTCTAAAATCTGTTACATTTTTTTAAAAAGAGAAAAGATACAGAAAAAGCAGGTGGAAATGGGAGAGCAAAAAGGTTTAGAAGAGGCTGAGAATAAAGTTGTATACATATGAATGTATCATGATTTTTATATCTCTGATTATAGCCATTAGCTTTGGAATGTTTTCTCCCATTTTTGGGCATGTAATTTAGAAGTTCCATCGTTTTTCGTGGGACTTAACTCCCTTGTGAAATTAATGTAAGAAAACAATATGCTTTCTAAATGGAAAATATGTGTGATTTATTTGTATGATCTTACAGGTTTAACCCAGCTGAATGCAAACAAAGTGAATATTCCAAAATCTTTCCTTTCATGGGTAAATTAAAAATGAAAGTGAACATATACATGGCTGCCAGCAGTTCGGCAGTTCGAGTCTCACCGGCTCAAGGTTGGCAGCCTTCCATCCTTCCAAGGTCGGTAAAATGAGGACCCAGATGGTTGGGGGCAATATGCTGACTCTACAAACATCTTAGAGAGGGCTGTAAAGCACTGTGAAGAGATATATAAGTCTAAGTGCATATTGATATTGCTAGTTATAACAATATAACTATACTGATAATAGTAATGCTACAGGTGTAAGTTATAGATCAGAATAAACTCTAAACACATTATATTTTTTGACAGATGAACTATGAATTTTGGTTTTATGTATGTATTGTCAGTTTTGGTGGTGTTATAGAAGCTGCCTGGTGAGCAGAATCAAAGGAATGTAATGGAGAAGTCTGATATCCAATGAATTATTTCATAATATGAGATAAAGATGCAATGTATAGCTGATTAGCTTGGCTCATTCCCTACAAATTTATTACATGGCAGAATATTTGAAAACATAATGGCTATGTCCTTGTCATTATAAATACTCAAAAGATCAATTTAAGATGACAATTGTATAACTTACATCTATAGCATTACTATTACCAAGAAGTTTGTTATGATAAGATAACCTTTATTGTCATTTTTTTTCTGTGAGCACACTGGCACATGTTAAAAATGAAATTCTGTTCCTGCTCTCAAAAGAAAGTATATATCTAACAATATACATATATAACACACTTATACACATGCTATAAACATACATATTCTATACACATACATATATATACCTACCCCCCCCCCACCCCCCCCCCACACAATCATATATATTAATCACTGTCCACTTTGAATACATAGCAGAAAGAGGAAACTTGAGAGTTCACAAGGTTGATACTATATGGAAGAAAAGTGTGACTGAATCTAGATGTCCTGCTTTGGATATCACAAACCCTCATTCCAGAAGGTCAAGGAAAACAGGTCATGAAAAGGATGTGTAACATCCCAGACAATGCTACAGACCCTGATCAAGCATCACTTATATGCTATGTCCTGGATAGAAGGGAGTGAACTGCCAATAATCTTTTCTGCCATCCTCACCAATGTCCAAACCAGTGTAATTAATTAATTAATTAAGTAAGTAAGTAAGTAAGTATATGTTTACATTAGATGATCGGCAATATGTATATTATTCATTATTGTGATTTTGATGTTTATACTGCTATAGTACAGCTTCAAAATTCAAGAAATATATTCCAAAAGATTTTCCTCTTTACTCACATTTGCATTCAAAGCATCATTTTGGGAATCAACTTGTATTGGGGAATCCATTAGACATTTTACACTTCCTTATTACTAGTCACACAATTCTACACCCTAACTCATCCTACACATGCATAATTATATGCATCCACACATGTAAGAAAAAGGCAAGTCCTTCGTATAAGCAAAGCCACATTTTTATTGACATCTGTCAAGGGGAGTGGAAACAAAAATGGTAATATCTATAAGTTGTGGCTGAAGATTTTATGGCTCCCTCCCTTTTATTTTTATTAGTTAAGAATATGAATGCTATCCTTTGTAGCTGAGCCTTTCTCTTAGTTTCTTGGCAACCCTAGCCTTTTATTGCATTAGGTGTCATCCAATACTTACAGAGTATCATCTTGAAGCAGCTGTTTTCTTTCTGATGGGCAAGTTGCCAGCATATTTTCATTGAGATTTTTCTTCCTGCCTTTTTTTTTAGTTTAGGCACAACAGGGAAATTCACAACCTTTTTGAATTTAAAATACGATACTATATTAGAAAAAGTAATAGAAGGATCTGGCTACCCTCCCTAAACAGACTGGTATTAACCCAATTTCAGATGAAATGATGATATTCATTGCAAAGGAGCTATTGAGCTTTTGTTTCCCCTTTAGAAAAATATGAGCCACAGAGCAAAGCTTTCCTTTCTACCCAAATTGAAATCTTAAATATGTTTACTCAAATATGGAATAAAGTATATTGAGTATCTTTACCCTTATTAAGAACTAATGGTTAAATTTCTCTCTAAAGCAGAGCTTACCCTCCTCCCATCCCCTCAGAAGAGAAGAGCATCTCTCAAGAAATATTGTTTGCTGATATTTATAACTGCTAAGAGAAGTAATATCTAATGTTTGAGATGTATGTATTGAATCTCAGTGTCATTGTAGGTTGGGTATATAAGACTCCAGGAAGAGACACGACAGGAGAAATTTAGAGTAGGGTTAGGCTAAGAATGTGCTTTTCATTGATCAATAATTTGGGGGGAAATCAGAAGAGAGTACCCTTTTCCTTTTGGAAGGAAATCCTGTTTTCCTGAAGTCATTTTCAGTAATCACAGTTCCTGATTAATTCAATGGTACAGCAAATTTGGTAATTTAATACCTCCTGTTATATAAACATTTATCCATAGTTTTTAGTTATAATGTTTTTGTTTTGTTTTCCAGGATGCTCTAATTGGTCTCTGCTGGTACAATTAAACAAAATTAAGTTCATAAAGATTTTTTTTATCTCTCTCTTTTTCTAGCTTTAATTCAGCTTATACCAAAAGTGGATCCCAAATAATTAAAAAGGGGCGTTGTCTTACCTGAACGCCTTTTCTCAGCATGATGATGGAGAATCCACGGATGGGTTGTCTTAATCTATCTGCTCCAATTGGACTAAGTCTGAAATTGGTAACGCCCCCTCTGTGCCAAGTGCACCCCAGTTTTAGACTAAGGCGATACCCAGACTTTAGTCCGACGCGTCTGAACAAATGGGAACCAGGCCAACTGACCTAATGGGAGGGAGTGGATTCTCCATCATCATGCTGAGAAAAGGCGTTCAGGTAAGACAACGTCCCTTTCTCCAGCATGATTGGATGGAGAACCCACGGATGGGACATACCAAAGCCCTGTGTCCCTAGGGTGGGAAATTAGATTGGGCCTGGGTCCCATCCAATGTTAATGCGTGCTCTAGTACCTTGCGGCCGAATGAAGCCGTAGAGGATGCGTATACATCCATCTTGTAGTGACGGACAAAGGAGGAGGGCGATGCCCATGTTGCTGCCCTATAAACTTCCTCTATGGATGCCTGGGTAGACCAGGCTGCTGTAGTGGCTGCGCCCCTGGTGGAATGGGCCGTGATATGGCTGGGAGCTTGAAGTGACTGAGTCTGGTATGCCAGAGAAATACAAGCTCTAATCCACCTGCCTATAGTGGGCGAGGAAACCTTTTGTCCTAACGACGATGGGTGAAATGACACAAACAGAGCCTCAGTCTTGCGGAAAGATGAGGTTCTCTGTATATAACAATATAAGGCCCTGCGAACATCCAATCTGTTCCACTGAGCCTCTGTGTTATTAGATGGGTTCGGACAGAAGTCCGGCAAAACTATGTCCTGGGACCTATGATATAAGGAGTTAACCTTGGGCACAAAGGAGGGATCTAACCTGAGAGTAACCCTGTCCTTATGGAAAATACACAGGTCCTTTCTTACTGATAGGGCAGCCAGCTCAGAGATCCTTCTGGCTGAAGTTATGGCAACCAGAAATGCCACCTTCATTGATAATTGTTTGAGCAAACAAGTGTCAATAGGCTCAAAGGGTGGTGAGACAAGAGCCTGTAGAACCTGATGAAGGTCCCAGGAGGGATATCTATGTACCGTTGGTGGTCTGGCATTGTTAGCTCCCTTTAGGAAGGAGCGTATCATAGGGTGTTGTGTTAAGGGCTCCTTGCCATAGGAAATAACCGTGGCAAGTGCTGCTACCTGCCTATGGATGGTACTTGTGGAAAGACCTTTGTCCAGACCATCCATCAGAAACTCCAGGATAACTGGCACTGCAGCCTGTAAGGGTTCAATATTGTGTGCTAAACACCAATTACAGAAGCTCTTCCACGTGGCATCGTATATTCTATTCGTCGAGGGTCGCCTGGATTGCTGGATCATGGCTATGACCCTTGACGAATATGAGTCTAGGCCTAAGGCCTGCCTCTCAAGTGCCAGACGGTTAACTGGAGCCATTGAGGGTCTGGATGATGCAACTCCCCCTGAATGAGGGAGATCCGATTGGCTGGAATCCTCCATGGAGCCGATGCGGAGAGCTCCATCAGGTCGGCGAACCAAGGTCGTCTCGGCCAATGTGGGGCGACCAGGAGAACCTCTGCTTGTTCGCGAAGGATCTTCCTGATCGTGGCCGGTAGGAGAGGTAGTGGAGGAAAGGCATAGAGCAGTTCCCTGGGCAGGAACTGCGGAGTGCATCTGTTCCTTCCGCTGATGGGGACGGGAACCTGGAAAGGAATCTGGGAAGCTGTGAGTTGGCTGGGGAGGCAAACAGATCTAGGGATGGGGAACCAAACCTGTCCACGATCTCCCTGAAGATCTCCGGATTCAGCTGCCATTCGGAATGGTCCACGGTGGCTCTGCTCAGTGAGTCCGCCTGTTGGTTGGCCACTCCGGATATGTGCTCCGCCCTGATGGAGGCAAGATTCAGTTCCGCCCAAGACCCCAGCAATCTGGCCTCTCGCATGAGAGGCTTGGACCTCGTTCCCCCCTGTCTGTTGATATGGGCCTTGGCTGTGATGTTGTCGTTAAGACCAGGACGTGCTGGCCTTGTACTAAGCTGCTGAATCTCCTTAAGGCCATGTGTATGGCTCTTAGTTCCAGCCAGTTTATGTTGTTCTTTAGATCCTGCCTGGACCACTGACCCTGGGCCCAGTGTGTGTGGAGGTGTGCCCCCCACCCAAACAGGCTTGCGTCTGTGGTGACGGTGATCCTGTCCAGTTCTTTGAATTCTGCTCCCCGTGACAGTGCTGGAGAGTCCCACCAACGAAGGGAGTTCAACACCGCCTGTGGAACTCGGACCTTCTGGTGGGATGTGCTGGTATGAAGTCTCTGAAATGGAAGGAGAAGCCACTGTAATTCTCTGGCATGGAGACGTGCCCATGGCACAATTTGCACGCAGGACACCATCTTCCCTAGTAGCTGTGAAAGGGATGCCAATGTGACTACTCTGTCCCTTCGGATCCGACGTACAAGAGTCTGGATAGAGTTCCGTCGGTCCTGAGATAGGTATACCGTGCAGTTGTCTGTGTCTATAACTGCCCCCAAATGGAGGAGCCGAGTTGTTGGTATAGTATGACTTTTCTGGAAGTTCACAGAAAAACCGTGCTCCTGTAAAACCTTAATGGCTAGGGCGAGGTCTGCTTGGGCACTTTGCCATGATGATGACTGAATTAGAATGTCATCTAAATAACATTGAATCCTGATGGGAATTAGTCTAAGGTGGGCTGCGATCACTGCCAGTACCTTTGTAAATACTCTCGGTGCAGATGAGAGGCCAAATGGAAGGGCTCTGTACTGGTAATGGCGTCGGGCATAACTAAATCTGAGGAATTTGCGGTGTCCAGGAAAAATGGGAATGTGCAAATATGCCTCAGTCAGGTCTATGGAGGTAAGAAAGTCACCTTGCCTGACGCTAGCCAGGATTGATTGAAGTGATTGCATCTTAAATTTCTTATACCTCAGGTAGAGGTTTAGACCTTTTAAGTTCAAGATCGCCCTCCAGCCCCCTGAAGCTTTGGAAATGACGAAGAGGTCTGAGTAAAACCCTCGCCCTTCTTGTTCCTTTGGAACTGGTTCAATTGCTTGTATTTGCAATAAATGAGCTATTGCTTCTGACATAAGTTCAGCTCTGGTCCTGTTCGTTGAAATAGGGGAAGAGCGGAACCTGTTGGGTGGATGGGAATAAAACTCTAATCGTAGACCTTGGGAGATGATGTCTAACACCCATGCATCCGTAGTAGTGGCCGCCCAAATGTTGGAATAGAGGGCCAGCCAGCCTCCTATGGGAGGTGAGGCTGCAGACTCACTTGCCTCGCTTGAAGGAGCGGCTCCCTGTGCCCCGAAAGGACCGTTTAGTCTGGAACTGTGGTCTGCCTCTGTATGCTGAACGATCTTGTTGTCGTTCCTGCCTCTGAAAGGAGGGGCGAGAGGCCTGGGCCCAATCCCAGGATGGCGCTGGCCGAAAGGGCTGCCTTCTGTAGTTACTCTGCGACAAGTTCCCCCAGCGCCTATATCCCCTCCTTGATGTATTGACCAGGATCTTGCGTTTATCCTTACCTTCGGTTAGGTATGGCTCTAGCGCCTTACCAAAGAGTTGTCCACCTGTGTAAGGCTTGGAGGCCAGACGCCACTTGGCCTTGGTGTCTGCTCGCCAGTTCCTGAGCCAGAGGAGTCTTCGTGCTGAAATATCTGCCGCGATGGTCCGGGCAGTGTATCTGGCCGTGTGTAAGGAGGCATCGGCCAGATACTGGGACGTGGCCACCAACTTACCCAGATTCTGGTGGACTCTGAGCTGGTCTGGAGGGATCATGTCCTGGAGCTCCTGTAGCCACAGGACCGAAGCCCTGGCAAAGAAGGCCATGGAGGTTGCCACCCTCGTTGCTCAGGCTGACGCTTGGTGGGCTCTGCGTAGGGCAGACTCGATCTTCTTGTCCTCTGCTCTTAGTGCCTCATTTATGTCCCCAGGAATATTGGACTTGGGAAACAACGAGTTCAAGGGTTCATCAATTTCGGGTATCTCCAAAAGGGAGGTCAGGGAAGGAGCGACGTTGAACAATTGTCTTTCTACTGCCCCAGGGCTCAAGGGGGACCCTAGGTTCTCCCATTGCTTCTGGACCATCTTTAGGAAAAGGGGAGGGCAGGGAATATGATTCTGTGAGACAGAGGGTTCAGTGTAAATGGCATGGGGACCTTGGGATGTTGGTGGGGTCTCCTGTTGTTGAGTGAGGTTAGCAGTAGTACAGGCTTTGAGTAAGAGAGAATTAAAAAAGGAATGGTCAAAGAGACCAACAGGAGGGGTGGGTTCGGATGGGGCGATGCCCTCGTCCTCAGACAAGATCAGGTCAGGTTGTTCAGCTCCCGTAGACTCCAGGTCTGATGTGGGGCCATCCGTCCAGTCCGGAGATTGTGAGTGATGTGCGGTCTGGGAGGGTGGCTGTGGAATGTTGGAGGCCATAAATTGAGCAACAGCCTGGGCTATCATGGACTGGAGCAAGTTTGGGTTCAGGGCCTGGTTCTCAGGGAGGCGAAGCCCTGCTGCAGTGGGTGTAAACGTGGCCTGGGGCCCTGAGGTGTCCTGACCAGTCATACCCCTCCCTGAGGTCACCGCTATGCTTGAGTCTGACTCGGCAATTCCTCGGGTGGGAGACCAAGCCCCTGGGGCCGAGGCACTATATGAAGAAAGGGGCTCAAATATAGACCTCCCCCTTGTGCCTGCCAAATCTGGGGATACCGTTCTCGGTCCTTGGCCCCCTTCCTCTCTCTGTGGCTCCCTGCTTAGTCGGGCTCGCTTGGTGGTGCTCTTTCCACTTGCCTCTGATTGGCGACTTCTCTTGACCGACTCGCTGCCTCTCTCCGTCATGACGGTTGCTCTGGTCTCAACCTTGGCAAAACACCCCCTCAGCGTTGTAGTTCACCAAGGGAGTCTACAGAGATAATTCAGCCCTAGAGGGGAAGGGCGGGGAACTGATGTGGGCACCCCGATCACTCAGGATCGATCAGGCCCTCCCCGGTCGGAGCTGCTCTCTGAAGCGTTGGCCACCAATGATCGAATGCTGCCTTCAGAAGAAGATTCCAGGCAGCCTGGACTCCGGCCACAGCCCAAAGGCCTCCAGTGGCTTTAGCCACGCACAAAATGGCCGACGATGAATTTAGCAACAATTAAAATGGCCGCCGAGGCTTCAGCCCCACTCAAATTGGGCGCTGAGGCCTCAGCCACAAACAAAATGGCCGCCGAGGCTTCAGCCTCACTCAAAATGGCCGCCGAGGGCTTCAGCCACAAACAAATGGCTGCCGAGGCTTCAGCCTCACTCAAAATGGCCGCCGAGGGCTTCAGCCACAAACAAAATGGCCGCCGAGGCTTCAGCCACAAACAAAATGGCCGCCGAGGCTTCAGCCCCACTCAAAATGGCCGCCGAGGGCTTCAGCCACAAACAAAATGGCCGCCGAGGCTTCAGCCCCACTCAAAATGGCGACCCGTGACTTTCGCCACTCCCAAAATGGCCGCCGGAGGTAATTCAAAATGGCGGCCGCCAATTTGGCGCCTTAAAAAGGCCCAGAAACAAACGGCCGTTGGAACGAGGCCTTGAGGCCCGGGTTGTAAGCTGCGACGAGCCCTCGTTCGGGTGAATCGCCTGGGCTCCTAAGCAGCTGGTGGCATGCAATTAGGTCGGCTGAGCTCCGAAAATTGGGTCGCGCCCAATTTCTCACCTGTTGCTGTCGGCTGTGACCAAGGGCCTGGGAAGGCTCCCTGCCGGCCTGCGAGGCTCGATGATCGTTGCGGAGCCTCAGTGCGATCGACAATGCCTCCGATGATCAGCTGGCAGTCGGAGGATCGCAAGGCAGCTCCGGAAAAAAAAACGAGTGATTTTGAAGGTTAGAACTGCTGTCCCTAACTGATTGAAACGAACAAGGGGAAACTTCCCCCCCCCCAGGGGGAGGGGGTGCGGGTCTGTCAGCCTAAATAGGCTTCAGACTGGTCTAATTGATCCTTTTTCCTAGCTAATAATCGATTCAATACAACAATAAAAACAATTAATACTAATAGCCTAAGCTAGACAATTAAATGGAATCTAACAGTCTTCTGCTCCAGGAGCGAAGACAAAACGCGTCTTAGAGCAAATAGGACTAAGTCTAAAACTGGGGTGCACTTGGCACAGAGGGGGCGTTACCAATTTCAGACTTAGTCCAATTGGAGCAGATAGATTAAGACACCCATCCGTGGGTTCTCCATCCAATCATGCTGGAGAATGACTATTACTCCTTGTTACTGCATATTACATTCTCCGAGCTATCATTTTCCATTGTGTCTGCCTTTCTGAATGGGAATTTTGCCTATTATTTCAGATTAGAAACTAAGAAATAACTAATCTCAAAATAGTTAAACAACTTTTTTTCCTGGTGGATATGTATATGCATATAATAACATAGATAGCAAGTCTCAATGCAAAACAACTTTCATTATCATATACTTGTGACTTTGAACATTAGCAAATGATATCAACGAGCACTCCAATATATATTTTTTTTATTATTATTGAATTTTTTTTCAAAAATTTTACAAATAAACATCCACCCCCCCCTCCCAAACCACCCCACCCTCCCCCCCCTGACTTCCCAGAACTGAATATAGGATTATTTAACAAATTTTAAAAAATAACGTATACAATTTATAAGATAATTAATAATAATAATAAAAATCATAATAATAATATATATAATAATAATATACGTAACATAAACTTTAAAGTAAATAATATATATTAAAAAAAAGGGGGGAAAAAGGGAAAGAGAAAAGAGAGAGAGAAAGAAAAAAGAAAGAGGTAGGCGAAAAATAAAACATATATAGAAAAATATATAAATAATAATACAAAAGAAGAAAGAAAGAAAAAAAAACAATCATTACAAGTTATAAAAAAGCTAAATAATATTTTTCCATATCCAAATTATGTTGTATAAAATTTATCCATTTTTCCCATACCGCAAAAAATTTCTCTTGAGATTGCTCCTTTAAAAAAGCCGAAATCTTTGCCATTTCTGCCAAATACGAAACTTTATAAAACCACTCTTGTAAAATAGGCAAGGATTCCTTCTTCCAATATTGTCCTATTAACAGCCTAGCGGCTGTAATCAAATTTAGCATCAATATAACCTCCCTAGCATCACAATCAGTAACAATACCTAATAAAAATAATTGCGGAGTAAATTTTACCCTCCTTCTAAAAATTCTCTGAATATTCCACCATATCTTAATCCAAAAAGCTTTTATATGCTTACACGTCCACCAGATATGATAATAAGTAGCATCCAAGTGTCCACATCTCCAGCATTTCGGCTGTAAATTAGAGTACATAATGGACATTTTCTTTGGATCAAGGTGCCATCTATAAAACATCTTATAAAAATTCTCTCTTAAATTTTGCGCTTGTGTGAATTTAACATTTCTTATCCAAATAAGTTCCCAAGTATCCATTGAAATCGATTCACCAATATTCTGTGCCCATTTAATCATACAATCTTTAACTAATTCAGATTCTGAATCCAATTCCACTAAAACCCCATAAACTCTCTTAATATGGGTTGGCCTTTGATCTCTTACTTGTTTTAGGAGAATTTCATCTTCTCTAAGCCAGCCCATTTTACAATCCATCTTCCATCTGTCCACTATTTGTCTATATTGGAACCATGAATAAGTTAGATTTTCATGTGTTAGTTCTTCCAAAGATTTTAACTGCCAGTCTTGGCCATCCCATCTAAGTAACTGTGCATAAGAAACCGTATCCATATTAACCCCTTTCCTTATACCTTCTATGGCATGCCGAGGTATAGCCCATAATGGTATTTTAAAATCACATTTATAATACTTCCTCCACACTCTAAGCAAAGAGATTCTTATAATATGAGACTTAAAAACCCAATCCACTTTTTTATTAAATATTAAATAGGCATGCCATCCAAAAAGTAAATCCCAACCTTCCAAATGAAGTATTTCTATATTTGTTAAATTCACCCAATCGCTGATCAATGTTAGTACTACAGCATCATAATACAATTTCATATTTGGTACCTTGAGTCCACCTCTCTCACGAAAATCTTGCATTATTTTAAGTTTCACCCTTGGTTTTTTCCCTGCCCAAACAAATTTATTAATACCTTTTTGCCATTCATCTAAATTACGATCACTCTTTAAAATAGGTAACATTTGAAACAGAAAAATAAACTTTGGCAGGACATTCATTTTAATAACTGCAATTCTACCCATAAGGGATAACTGTAAATTGTTCCAATTTTTTAAATCCTTCTGTATCTCCGTCCACAACTTTTCATAATTATTTTTATACAGTTTTGCATTGGAAGCAGATAATGTAACCCCCAAATATTTTACCTTATCAACAATTTCAAAGTCTGTTAACTTAACTAGAACCTGTTTATCACCATTAGTCATATTTTTAGCTAATATTTTGGTCTTATTATTATTAATTTTAAAACCAGAAACACGTCCATATTGTTGGATCAATTGTAATAATTTTACCACCGAACAAGTAGGTTGAGACAAAGTAACAACCAAGTCATCTGCAAAGGCTCTTAATTTATATTCTTTTTTATTAATTTCTATTCCTTTTATTTCTTGAGACTCCCGAATTTTAATCAACAATATTTCCAATGTTAAAACAAACAATAACGGGGATAACGGGCATCCCTGTCTTGTACCTTTTTCTATTACAAAAGCCTCTGACAAACCCCCATTTACAATAAGTTGAGCAGTCTGTTTTTGATATATATTAGATAGTACTTGTAATATATTTTGTCCAAAATTCATCTCCTTAATTAAACATAACATAAACTGCCAATTCACTTGGTCAAAGGCTTTTTCAGCATCCAAAAATATCAAGCCTGCAGAGACTTGGTTATTCTTTTCTAAATACTCTAATAAATTAATGATTTGTCTAACATTATTTTTCATATACCTTCCAGTTATAAAACCCGATTGATCCTTATGTATAATCTGCTGCAAAATCCCCATAAGCCTATTAGCTAAAATTTTTGCAAAAATTTTATAATCCACATTTAAAAGGGATATAGGCCTATAATTTTTAGGCAATGTGAGATCTTGATTGTCTTTTGGAATCAATGATATAAATGCATTACGCCAAGATGGAGGGATCTCTAGCCCCTGTAATAAATTATTAAACAATTCACACAATGGTTGAATCATCTCTTCTACTAGAGTTTTATAATAAATAGATGTCAACCCATCCGTACCCGGCGCTTTACCCAATTTCAATTGTTTAATAGCTGTAACAATTTCTTCCTTAGTAATTAAACCATTAATCTCTTTTTCCTGATCTTCTGTTAGTTTAGAAAAATTAACTTTACCTAAATAATTGTTTATATCTGTGATTTGAATATTAGTACTCTTGTATAATTTTTGGTAATATTCTAAAAAAGATTTCTTAATCAATTCTTTCTGATAAACCAATTTACCATTATAATTTATTTTGTCTATATTCCTCTGTTTCTGTTTCTTTCTTAACTGATAAGCCAACCATCTCCCTGGTTTATTAGCGTTACAAAATGTATTTTGTTTCATAAATAGTAAATTGGTTGCAGCTTGATCAGCCATCAACATATTAAATTGTGTTTTTAACAATTTTATAGCTCCTTTCACCTTTTCATCTAAAGGATTTGAAATTAAAAGTTTCTCTTTTAATTTAATCTCCTCTTCTAAATCTTTACGTTTCTGAATCTGTTTCTGTCTATGCAAGTTATTCATTTTTATCAAAATACCACGCATAAAAGCTTTACTTGCATCCCACACCATTGACATTGATGTTCCCTTATTCATATTTAAAGCAAAATATTCCTTTAAACATTCCTTTAGTTTATGAACATTTTTTTCTTGTTTAAATAAATTCTCATTCACCCTCCAGGATCTCCTATCTTCTTTCTCAGCAAACAGTTCCATCCAAACTGGGCTATGATCAGATAATGTCCTAGGAAAAATTTTTACATTCTTCACCCTGTTGTATAAATCTGTTGTGATCAAAAAGAAATCAATTCTTGAGAAAGATTGGTGTCTATCTGAGAAGAAGGTAAAGTCCCTTTCTTCTTGATTGCGTTCGCGCCAATAGTCTCTCAGTTCCCAATCTTCTTTCATATCAAAGAAGGCTTTAGGTAGTTTAGCCTGTTTAAAAAAAGTAGAAGAGCCTTTTTTGTCCTTTTGTATATCTAAGACACCATTCCAGTCTCCCATTAGAATCACAGATCTATAGTCCAACAAAGTTATTTTCTGATATAACAACCTGTAGAATTGCTCCTGTTGCTGGTTTGGTGCGTACAACCCCACAATAAGAATTTTCTTGCCATATAAACCAAGTTCAAGCATAACATATCTTCCGTGGGGATCTGATTCTAACAGGATAGCAGATAAATTCTGCTTAACATAAATTACCACACCCCCTTTTTTCCCAGGGGCGGGAGATACAAAATGAGATCCCAAACGAGGATTGTTTAAGTATTTTTGATCTTTAGATGTAATATGAGTTTCTTGCAAGCAGATAATATCATTGTTGTGTTGTTTTAAATAATGGTAGATTTTTTTTCTCTTTTGAGGAATATTTAATCCATTAACATTCCAGGTCAGGAGCTTTGCCATCTCCCTTGGCCTTAAGCCTGGAGAAGATCCCCTCAAATTCTGCTACTGAAGAGTATGTTGCAGAGCTTTTGGGTCTTGCTCCTCCCACCGGCATTGAGACAATTTGCTGAGTAGATTCTTTAATTTCTTTTTCTTTTTTCTGTTGTTCTTTTTCTTTGCGTTTATGTGCTGCACGGGTCATTCTCTGTTCTTTAACCTCTGCTTGGGACATCCATACCACCTGTCCAGCAGTCATCACACCTGTACCTTCAGGTTTCTGTTCCATCTCTTTATCACTCAAGACTTTGTGCATCATGGGCAGAGGTGAGCCTGCACCCAGGACCGTTTTGTAAAAATCCTTAGCTTTAGCAACTGTATTAAGTCTGTAACGTGTCCCCGCATGGCTCAGGACAATACCCATCGGAATCTCCCATCTAAATGGCATCAGTCTTGCTTTAAGTTCATTTGCTAAAAAAGCAAAATCTTTTCTGCTTCTTAAAATTTTAGGTGGAATTTCCTTTAATATAATAATATCTTGGGCAGCAATCTGGAATCTTTTGTTGTAGAAAATTTGCAGAATCTGATTTCGCAAAGACTTCTTAGCAAAATATATCACCACATCTCTAGGCAGATTCTTCTGTTTTGCAATCCAAGAATTAACTCTATAAATTCTTTCCACTTCCCCACGTAACTCATCTTTATCTATGTTCAAAATAACAGCCAAGTCATTAATCACCATTTCCATCAAGTCTTGGGTTTTATCTTCTTTCAGGCCTCTTATTCTCAAAGCATATTCCATCTGTCTATACTGGAACATAAGAATATCATCTTGTGAAGTTTCCACTTTTTTCTCCATATCTTGGAATTTATAATCCAAAAGTTCTACTGTTTCTTCAATTTCCTCCACTCTAGAATCCAGCTTCACGACCACTGAGGCCACTCCAGATAAAGCTAAAAGTATATCATCCCTCAAAATAGTATTATTCTGTTCTAAAAGTTCCTTCATCTCTTGCTTCATTTCTTCCTTGCTTTCAGATTTATTCTGTTCCAACAGTTGCTTCATTTCCTCCCTAAACTGTGACACAGCATTTACCATTATTTCTTTAATGTCTTGTGCTGATGTGCCAGATGGGGGAGGTGAAGTGGAGTAGTTTTAGGTTGCTGCACTGAGGGTATTATTTTAAGTTGTTGTTGCCCAGTAGAAGTGGCAGGAGAAGAGATTACCTTAGGAGCTGTAGTAGCTGGTTGTCGTTTTGAAGCCATTTTAATTTATCTTCCTTTCTTCATAAAAATACCAGTAAAAAATAAAAAATCCAAAAGATTAAAAATAAAGTAAAATAGAATAAAATAGAATCAATTTAGAAAACTCCCAGAAGATAAAAAAAAAAAACTTAAAAAAGAAAGCAGTATTAAGCAATAATTCAGCCAGTCCGTCTTTCAAAGGAAAAAAAAAATTTCAAAACGCCATTTTACTTTCACTCTCACTTTTCCGCCCGCAAAAAAAAAGAGAAAGCTCAAAAAATAAAAAATAAAAAAAAATCAGCACATGCTAAATAAACTACATAAACTAAAAAAAGAAAATAAAATAAAACTAAACTATAAATAAAATCCTTTAAACAGTTCTGTCCGGTTTAAGATTACTCACGGTTACTTTAAATACGGAGATGGTAGCGGCGTTTCGCTTTGTTTCCGAAGAAACAAAGACAGCTGAGAGGCGGAGAAGGCAATGAACTCCGAGGGAGCACTCTTTCTACCCCCCTAAAATAAAAATCCAGGGAAGGTTAAGAGGTTCTACCTCTATTCATGCGATCTCTACCCCTTCCCTTCGCCCGGGAAGGGGATTGCGAGCCGCGGGCCAGCTGATGAATGCTGTGCTCCGCGGATCTGACACCGTCTCAGGAGGACGGCTACAAAGTAGCCGCCATCTCCACCGCCTTAACCACCGGAAGTCTACTCCAATATATTTTAAAACATAAAAGAGGACATGAAACTAAAACATTGCTCTTAGTTGAATAAAAACTCCCTGTAGGCTGTCCACTAATTCCAGTGTTTTCCTGCAGCATTGCTTTCTAGAAACCATTGCAATGATATGTGAATTAAGTCCATTATCTAGTATCAAGTTAACATTTTATTTTATGAGTAATACACATATAAGATATTGATTTTCAGAATATAAAGTTTTGCTTTCCCATTGCTTGACAGTATATCAATATTCTGATAACATGCAATGCTTATAGTTATTGCTATTTTCCCTTTCAAAAGCAGTGATAATTCCTCTTTAGTTGCTGGGATGCATTATTTTTCTTTCACAAGTTATAAATCATACTCTCTTTTTATATCACTTATGCAATTCTGGGGAGTATTTTCATTTTCAGTATTCTGGGGAAGATTAGACTTTCAAAAGGCAATTGGCCTTTTCTGTTTTTGTTTTTTTTCTCGATAATGTTTCACTTCTCATCCAAGAATCTTTTTTAGATGGTCAGAAAAGTCCCATTGTCTTTTGAAAAAGCACTTTGGGGTCTCCTTCTCACAACTGCCACCTGTTTGCTAAGGAGGACTTTAAGCTGAGAAGAATCTACAAACTCTTCTGGTCAAAGTCTCAAAAAAACAAAAGATGGAATATCGATGGAATCAGATGACTTCTTAACATGTAGCCATTCAGTTATTCATGGTCTTTGTCTTAATTGATCTTAGGCTCATTTGTCTCAATCCAAACCCAGAGCAACATATAAGTTTAATAAATGACTACTACTGCTATTACTACTATTATTATTCTTAAGATATTAGGACATGATCTGTCACCTCTGTGGCCTGAAGCTAACACATAAAGTTAAGCATCCTGATAACCTATGGTAATATCAACTTCCCCAACAGTTTCATGTAAATGATAAATAAAAGATACAGGTGCTGGCCTTTGTGACACTCTATAACTGAAGAATTTGACACTTGTTGTCTCTGTCCTGGCTGAAACAACCTTCTTAGGAACAAGGAGAACCACTTAAAAAGGAATGTTTCAAATCCCAACTCTTGGAAGCAATCCAGAAGATTTTATATCCTATGACAATATTTTTCTATTTCAGGAGTTTTAGGATGCATAGACTTCATCTCCCCAAATCATCCAAGCAAACATGCATGACTGGGGAGTTCTGGGTTTTGAAGTTCACACATCTTAAAGTTGTTGAGGTTGAGAAACAGTATCTCTGATATTGAAAGCTAATGGAGTGATAATTGTCTAATATTTCTGAATTGAACAATGGTTTATTGGAAATGTGGTATAACACTGCCTTCTTTGAGGCACGTGGCAACACCACCTTAAGAATGTTTTCACCACCACTCTGAACCAGATTACTGCCTTCCGCATGGACAATCTCATCATCACAAGAGCAGAGGTCTAGAATCTTGCCCACTTCCTTGGGAGTCAACAGCATGCCAAACTTCTTAATTACCTAATCTCATTTCAGATAAATGGAATTATTTTGTCAATGAATCAAATGGACAGAGATCTCTATTTCTGGAAGGAAAAATCCAGCCTTGAATCAGCCCTTATTATGAGATTCTGAGACTGAGTTTTTAAATAATCCTTTAATGGCAATAATTTAAAGAAGAAGAAAATGAGACATTGCTATATTTTAACTCTACTTTGACCTTGTTTATCCATGCCAGTGGAAAATAAGATATCTTGGCTTCTCTGACATCAGAATGCTCTGAGAATCAAGCTAACATCACCCTGTAAAATTATAATTCTAAAAAGATTAATCAGCTAACAATGGTCCTAAATATCCAGGGAAACTGCAGGAAAGAAATAAAGGGAGACATTTGTCAATTATATAACATGTACCACAACAATAAGCCAACATGGGATTGTCAAAACCAGATCATGCCAGACTGCCTTCTGCATGGACAATCTCATCACAAGGGCAGAGGTCCAGAATTTTTGACCAAGTGACAAAATTAGTGGACCAGAGAAATGCTGTGGGTATAATTTACTTGGACTTCAGTAAGGCATTTGACAAAGTAGATCACAACCTACTACTTGATAAGATAGAAAAATGTGGGTTAGACAGCATCACCACCAGATGGATTCGTAGCTGGCTGACAGGCCATACTCAGCGTGTGGTCCTCAATGGAACTGCATCTACATGGAGGCAAGTGTGTAGTAGAGTGCCCCAGGGCTCTGTTCTGGGCCCAATGCTCTTCAACATCTTCATCAATGATTTGGATGAGGGGATAGATGGGGAACTCATCAAATTTGCAGACGACACCAAGTTGGCAGGAATAGCCAACACTCCAGAAGACAGGCTTAAGATACAGGAGGATCTGGACAGACTTAACACTGGGCGCTATCTAACAAAATAAAATTCAGTGGTGAAAAAAGTAAGGTTCTACATTTAGGCAAGAAAAACCAAATGTACAGGTATACTATAGGGGGTACCTTGCTCAATAGTAGTAACTGTGAGAGGGATCTCGGAGTCCTGACGGACAATCATTTAAATATGAGCCAGCAGTGTGCTGCAGCTGCCAAAAAAGCCAACACAGTGCTAGGCTGCATTAACAGAGGGAGAGAATCAAGATCACGTGAAGTATTAATACCACTTTACAATGCCTTGGTAAGGCCACACTTGGAGTACTGCATCCAGTTTTGGTCACCACGATGTAAAAAAGATGTTAAGATTTTAGAAAGAGTACAGAGAAGAGCAACAAAGATGATTAGGGGACTGGAGGCTAAAACATATAAGGAACAGTTGCTGGAATTGGGTATGTCTAGTTTAACGAAGAGAAGGACAAGGGGGAACATGATAGCAGTGTTCCAATATCTCAGGGGCTGCCACAAAGAAGAGGGAATCAAGCTCTTTTCCAAAGTGCCTGAAGGCAGGACAATAAGCAACAGGTTGAAACTAATCAAGGAGAGAAGCAACCTAGAACTAAGGAGAAACTTCCTGACAGTGAGAACAATTAATCAGTGGAACAACCTGCCTCCAGAAGCGGTAAATGATCTAACACTGGAAGTTTTTAAGAAGAGACTGGACAGCCATTTGTCTGAAATGGTATAAGGTTTCCTGTCTGAGCAAAGGGTTGGACTTGATGACCTCCAAGGTCCCTTCCAACTTTATTATTATTACTATTATTGTTGTTGTTGTTGATCATTGCACAGTCAGTCATATGTTCAGACTGGATTTGGCATTTTGTCTACCTATCGAGTCCTTACCAAGGACCTGGGATAGGCAGATGTGGATGTTTGATGTTATTACAGATATCGTCACAGGATGGAGGCGGTTCCTAGTAAGGATGCCTTTTGCAATTGACTAATGGTGAATTTGTCAATGCCAATGGTTTGCCAGTCTAGGCACTTTATTATCCAGTTATGTGGCAGAGAGTCAAATGTCTTTTTGTAATCAATCCATGCCACATTCAGGTTGGTCTTCCTTTTCTTGTAGTTTTCCAAGATCATTTTTTGTATTAGCAGTTGATCTTTTGTTCCTCTGCTATTGGGCCGGTTTCCTTTCTGCTCAGGTGGAAAGAGATTGTTCTCAACTAGATGCTGTTGTACTGCATCAGCTTCCATACTTGTTAGAAATTTGAAAGTTGTTGGTAAGCAGGTAATTGGCCTGTAGTTGCCTGGTGTTGCCCCTTTTGCTGGATTTTTCATTATTAGGTAGGTTTTCCCTGTTATTAGCCACTTTTCAATTTCTCCTCCTTGTAGTATATTGTTGAACTGCTTGGCAACGAGTGGGTATAGAACAGTTAGATGTTTCAACCAAAACCCATGCAGTTCATCTTCACCTGCATCCATCTCTTTTAACCAAGCTGCATTCTTGTTGTATTTCTTTGGGTTATCCCATATCTGCTTCCAGAACTGCACTGTTTCTTCCTTGTGAAGTACTGACGGATTCATTATTATTATTATTATTATGGATCATCGCACAGTCAGCCAGATGTTCAGACTGGATTTGGCATTTTGTCTACCTATCGAGTCCTTACCCAGGACCTGGGATAGGCAGATGTGGATGTTTGATGGTATTACAGATATTGTCACAGGATGGAAGCAGTTCCTAGTAAGGCCGCCTTTTGCAATTGACTAATAGCGAATTTGTCAATGCCAATGGTGTTCAAGTGGTGCTCCAGTTGTTTTGGGATTGCACCCAAGGAGCCTATGACTATTGGTACTACCCTTACTTGTTTTTGCCACAGTCTTTCTATTTCTATTTGTAGGTCTTTGTATTTTGTTATCTTCTCCAGTTCTTTCTCTTCTATTCTGCTATCTCCAGGCACTGCCACGTCCACTATCCAGACTTTTTTGTCTTTCTTATCGACAATTGTTAAGTCTGGGGTGTTATGTTGCAGGTGCTTGTCTGTTTGAATTCTGAAGTCCCAGAGCAGTTTAATTTTATCATTTTCTATGACTTTCTCTATTTTATGATCCCACCAGTTTTTGCTTACAGGCAAATGATATTTTTTGCAGATCTTCCAATGCACCATTGTTGCTACTTAATTTTGACTTTATATGCATTTGTCCTTAAGGCTTGGTCTTGTGCAGCCAGAATTAGTCCCTCGGTCTCTTTCTTCAATTTTCCTGCTCTTAGCCATTGCCAGGTCTTGTTATTATCTGCTTTTCCAGCTATTTTTTTTTAATGTATTGGCCATGTAGTGCTTTGTCTTCCCATGCCTCTATTCTGTTCTTCATTTGGTCTTTCTTGTAGGCCAGTTTGGTCTCTCCAGTAGTCAGTAAGCCTTCCTGATATACTAATTTCAGTGCATCTTCATCATTGTTCTTCAGATATTCTTCCAAAGCCATTTTTTCTTCTTCAACCATCTGATGTACTTGTAGCATTCCACGCCCACCTATTTGCCTTGGTAGATAAAGTCTGTCAGTGTCACTGCATGGATGAAGGGCATGATTCATTGTCATTATTTTTCTGGTCTTCCTATCAATTGCTTTTAGTTCTGCTTGAGTTCAGTCCACTATTCCAGCTGTGTACCTAATTACTAGAATTGCCCAGGTGTTGATTGCCTTTATGGTATTTCCTCCATTGACTTTGGACTTTAAGATCTTCACTCTCTTGATGTATTCACCTCTAATCTTTTTCTTGACTTCAGTGTGCTTGATGTTGTCAGCTTGAAGGATACCCAAGTATCTGTAGTAATCTTCCTCATCCAGACTCTTAATGTTATTTTCGTGGGGCATCTTGATGCCTTCAGTTTTCACTATTTTTCCTTGTTTGATAGTAAGATAACAATATCTTGGCTATATATACGGACAGTGTTGAGCAGCGATTCTGTTTCAGATGTTGTTTTTCCATACAGCTTCAGATCATCCATGTAAAGGAGATGGGATAGTCTGGCAGATGTTTTTGATGTTTGATAGCTATGTCCTGAGTTATTCAGTATTGTTGACAGAGGAAACAGTGCAATAACAAATAGTAATGGTGACAATGAATCTCCTTGAAATATTCCTCTCCTGATATTAACCTCTCCCAGTCTCTGACCATTGATCTGCAACTGTGTCTTCCATTGTGCCATCGATCTTTGCACAAATTTTCTGATGTTTCTACTGACTCCTGTTATTTCTAGGCACTTGATTATCCAGTCATGTGGCAGAGAGTCAAATGCCTTTTTGTAGTCAATCCATGCCACATTCAGGTTGGTCTTCCTTCTCTTGCAGTTTTCCAAGATCATTTTGTCTATTAGGAGTTGATCTTTTGTTCCTCTGCTATTGGGGCGGTTTCCTTTCTGCTCAGGTGGAAAGAGATTGTTTTCAACTAGATGCTGTTGTACTGCATCAGCTACCACACCAGTTAGTAATTTGAAAGTTGTTGATAAGCAGGTAATTGGCCTGTAGTTTCCTGGTGTTGCCCCTTTTGCTGGATTTTTCATTATTAGGTAGGTTTTCCCAGTTGTTAGCCACTTTTCAATTTCTCCTCCTTGTAGTATATTGTTGAACTGCTTGGCAATGAGTGGTGTATAACAGTTAGATGTTTCAACCAAAACCCATGCAGTTCATCTTCACCTGGTGCTGACCAATTTTTGATTTTCCTTGCTCTTTTTTCTACCATTTTTGTTGTTATTACTAGTTCTTTCATTTCAACTTCTGTTTTATTTGCATCCACCTCTTTTAACCAAGCCACATCCTTGTTGTATTTCTTTGGGTTATCCCATATCTGCTTCCAGAACTGCACTGTTTCTTCCTTGTCAGGTACTGACTGATTCCTTGCAGTTTCTCCATTGATGGATTGGTAGAAACGTTTCTGATTGGATTGAAATTGGAGGTTCTGCCTATAGTTTGCAATTCGAGCTTCATATCTACTGATTTTCCTGGCTATAGCTGTTATTTGTTGCTTTATTATTTCCAGTGCTTCCTTGATCTTCCTTGTTTCTAAGTGGTATTTCTTGATTAGGTATTCTTTGGTCTTCTTGTTCTTCAGCTTCTTTTCTTTCATCTGTTCTAGCTTGCTTGCATGTGATCTTAATTTGCTGATCTTATTTTCTAGTCTAACCTTCCATTTTTGTGGTGCATTGTTTGTTTGTTTTTCTTCTTTGTTGATTTTGCATCCCAGGTATTCAGTTATAACTGCAGCTGTGCTGTACATTAGTTGGTTTGTTTCTTGCAGTGAATTGGTGCTTATACTTGATATTGCAGTATTTGTATCTTTTAATGCTTGTGCTAGCTGTTTCTTTGGAACAAGCTTCAATGCAGGCAGCCTTATTCTGTTGTTTTTGTGCTGTTCTAGATGCTCAGTTATTCTTTGTTTCAATTCTTTTATTTCTTTAGTTAGAGGGTTTTGTTCTTCCTGAGGAAGAGGTGCCTGGTTTCCAAATGAGAACAGTTGTATATCTCTGCTGGATTCCTTCACTGCCAACTCCCCCTGGTTTGCCTCTATATTCTGAATTACTTCTGGTAAGGCTTTGATTTCTTTGCCCTGGGTAAACCTTTGCAGTTTGTCCAATTCTGTTTCTGTGAATATTTTATTTCGTATTATAAATCTGCGTTGATCTCCTAGTCTCTGTTCTGTTATTTCTGATTCTGGATGTTGTTCTTTCCAGAACTAGTGCATTCGTTTTAGATATCCTCTACTTGTTGGACTTGATCTGTAGTAACAGATCATTATTTCTTTGTTTTCAATCACTATGTATCTGCGACGGGTAAACACCTTTTCTTCCAGTTTTTATTTATGATATTTATTTATGAGACTTACATACCGCTTTAAGTGCAAGCACTCTCTAAGCGGTGTACACCAGTAAGCAATGAATATATATTTACATTGCCCCCAACAATCTGGGTCCTCATTTTACCTACCTCGGAAGGATGGAAGGCTGAGTCAACCTTGAGCTGGTGAGATTTGAACCGCTGACCTGCTGAACACAGTCAGCTAAAGTGGCCTGCAGTACTGCACTCTAACTGCTGCGCCACCTCGGCTCTGCAGTTCTGCAGCTGCTGGCCCTGGTTGCTCAGCCAACAGTCCTGAGTCCTGTAACCCATTTTTCACCAGATATCCAGGAACTCCAATATCTAGCGCAGACCCTGTTAACCCGGGCAACATCCGAGCCGGTATGGCATTCTGAAATTTACGTCTCACCATATTTTTTATGGGAGAGACACTCTTTGTCTGACTCCTCTGATGAGACCTGTCCAGTATGGTTGAACCTCTGGCATAGCTCTCATCTTCCTCAGAGTACACAAGCCCCAGAACCACATCAAGGTAGTGCCTCACTGGGGGTATTATTATTAATAATAATAATAATAATAATAATCATCACTCAGCCAGTCAGATGTTCAGACTGGATTTGGCATTTTTGTCTACCTATTGAGTCCTTACCAAGGACCTGGGATAGGCAGATGTGGATTTTTGATGGTATTACAGGTATCGTCACAGGATGGAAGCAGTTCCTAGTAAGGCCACCTTTTGCAATAATAATAATATGTGCACACCACTGACTTATATACTTGTGTGCAATGTTAGTCACAACAGGTTTTGTCATCTTTGCACTGCTGTCTTTTATTTCACTAAGTCACATATAATTGGGCATTTGCATTCAGTATAAGTTAAAGAGGCAAAATATACTTTTGGACTTTTTATACTAAATAGGATTTGAGGATTTTTTAAAAAAATCTGCAACTAATCAAAGAGTATTCCTAGAAAAACTCAAAATTAAATACTGGTTTTTTGTGGTTGTTGTTTCCATCAAATACATGCATAGAAGGAAGGAAAAGCTGTGTTTGAAGAACCTTTAGAGCACAAGTATTCATTCTTTCCCTGGAACCAGTAGGAATAAATTACAAGCATTCCATTTTCCAGGAGATGGGGGAATCACTTCTGAATTTGTCACATTACAAGCAGACATTTCCAGTGTTGAAATAAATAAGTGTATTTACAGTATCATGGGTGACAGTGATGAACAGTTCAGAGAATAAAGTTATGGGGGAAAATGTAAAAAGAGATAACCTGAACAATAATATAATGAATTATAAGCCTCAACCTGCATATTAGGCAAAATGCTAAATCTACACAACGCCTGTCATTTAAAGCATGAAAATTGATGAGCTGAGAAAATGGGAAACATTCTCACATGAAGAATGTGCATGACATCTGAAAGCAGATGGGTCACTAATGTAAAGATTAAAGTGATGACTTATCAAAGATTTCTCCAAAGAACATTTCAACATTTTCTACAAATCAGTAAAAGCAGAAATAAGTGATTTGAGAGATTTAAAAAAATTTGCACAAAAAATACACACTTCAAAATCATCATTCAGTCTACAAGTAAGTTGGTCACCAATTAAAAAATACCAAGAATTCACAAAAACAAGCAAAGTGATGGTTTGCTAAAATGTAAGTTCAAGCATAAACATGAATCTAATATAGCTTAAAAGTCACCAAGAATGAGACAAATTTTTAACTCCATTGAATTTGGAAATGAAGAGTGAAGATAGAAAAATATCTGAGGGAACAGTGGACTTATCTGATGCCCCAAAACATCCCAGTAACAATGGAGAAATTTCAGTGGCCATATAGCATATGCTCATTGCGGGTCAGGATTAAAATTCCCAGCTAGAAGGGGAATGATATGAGTATAAGAATGATGATTATGATGAGAAAAGGCATATTGCAGATGAACTGGGACTGAATGTTGTTCTGCTTTGCCTGTCAAAAGGGAAGAATAAGTTACAGGGGTTAGGGTTAGACGCTCAAGTCACAAGTGACTTATACAAATCAATTGACCATCTTTCGTAAGGGTGTTGGTTTTGATTTGTTGCTATATTTTGATGCTGCCCAGTTATCAAAGGATTGTATCTTATTTTTGCTTGTTTTCACTGCAGAATGGTGAGATCGTTCTTTTGATTAATGGCAGAATAAACAGTAAGTCAAACATTGAGTCTATTGTGCAGTCAATGGCCAGAACTTACTTTACAGACCAAAGATAAATTTCAATAGAAACTATAGTTGAGAGGTGGTTTGGAATTGAAAGCAAAAAAGTGCTTCAAAATGCACAGTTGCACAAATATAACTGCTATTTGCAACACAGACAATGAGAGTATAGATTCAAAATGAACTCACCAAAGCAGATTCTCTTGGTATCATATGGCAGCAGCAATTAGAATAATATTATTATGAAGTTATCTCCATTTTCATTTCCCTGCAATAAGATGGCGGTGATTTAGCCTGCCTTTTTGATTGTTTTTTTTTTTTTTGCACTTTCTAGTCTAGTCTCCAGCCCTGAGATTTGCTGTTATGCAGAGTTTTTAAGAAGGATTTTGCTTAAAAACTCTGCATAACAGCAAATCTCAGGGCTGTAGACTAGACTAGGAAGTGGGGAAAAAAATCTGCTCATCAAAATAAAGTATATTTTGCCACATCGAGTTCAGTACTGAAGCAGAGCAAACTAGCACTGCATAGGCCTAGTATTTAAAGGAGATTATAATTTAGTGATTGTTTGCATTTATGACAATGATAAAAAGTAAACTTTGCAACCACTCTTCACATTTATGATTTTTGCAAAAAAAAAAAATACGAAGTTTGTAAGCACAGTCATGTTTTCACTTAGTAAACACTTTACATAACAACTGATTTGCTAGATCCATTTATGGTTACTGAACAAGGAGTATTTGCATACAGTTACATCATATAGATTTATATTAATCAGTCTGGAGGAAATAGCTTCATATCGAAATCTGTTAAAATCCATTATTGGTAGATCAAAAGATTTCTTTGCAAGTTTGTATCAGGGAATTATCTTAGTACAGCTGCATGCTGAAAACAAGTAACATTGTATGCTAAAGACCTTTAGCCAGCTTCATGATCAGTCAAGTATGGCTGAAGATAAATCTCTGGCAAATAACCTTGGAGACTTGGAGACACAAACTCAATTGACAGTTTGGAGAGCACTAGACAACCCCTTGCTCCTTTTGAATAACACACAATTTTAACATCACTTTTTTAAATAGCAAAACATTTGACATTTGCAAATATGTTACTGACAAAAAAAACCTAAGTATTTACCACAAAAGGGCATTTCAGTCAAAGATGAGGAGAAAAGGGCACACCGTCTGTCTCATTAATTAATGCTTTTAAAATATTTAAACATACACAAAAGAGGTAACTTGATAAAATTCTACCCATTCAAGTTCTTAATTTACTTTTTTGTTTCTATATTACTAAAGAGCCAATAACGGGTTTATATTACATTTAGAAAGAATTAATCACATCACAATTTCTCTATATATAAAGTCTTCCTTAAAAATTCATTAAAATAAATTTGCCATTATATTTTTAATTAAAAATTATATGTATTTTGTGCACATTACAGTAGCTGTGTCCAACCTTGGGAACTTAAAGATTTGTGGACTTCAACTCCCAGAATTCTCCAGAGGTGGACTGGGGAATTTTGGGAGTTGAAGTCCACAAGTCTTAAAGTTGTCAAGGTTGGGCGTCCTTGCATTACAGTTTTGTAAGTGGGTATGTGCATATAGATAAAATGAACTTGGACATATTTGTAAAAGTAATTCACAAATACACATAAAAGCTAAATGTTTGATAAAGGTTTGTCTGAATGTACATGTTGTCATAAAACTGTATTCTGTAATTGAAATTCAGAGTTCTTTGTTTCTTAATTTAACCTTTCCTAGAAAGTCCTCTGCTGATTTTCTTTCTATCAGTGCCATTGATCTAAATTATGTACAGTATTTGCTGCAACTCCTTGTTAAATGATGTAAAGCATACCTCATACCAAAGAGAGAGAATGAAAAGACTTCTACATCAGAAGTTTTATTTTTTATTTTTATCCTAATTTTCCGTTTCAATAGCCTTTCCAAAATGAATCTGAATTTTCCAAGGCAGGCACATAACTGTTGAAATTTAGTAGATAAGCTTCCACTTTTCCTTGCCGGTACTGCTGCCCTCACAGACGCACATAATTGATCCAAGGTGAATAAAGGTTTTCTTTCTCCCTTTCTCTCTATGCCTAGCAACCTATCTTTTCTTTTGATGAAATAGCAGAGCTCTGAGGGTGTCCCTCTAGCTGTGTCATGTTATAAGCTTACACAGCATGCTTGTCGCCACCATTTAGAACTGTTACGTGTAGCCTATCTGCTGTTACTACCAATTCAGTCCATGTCTGCCCCACTGCTGTTTTCTCTCACTATGTTTCTACATTCAGAAGGTATTGCTATCTCAGTGGAGAGCTTTTGCCATTACCGTAATAGTTCTGTACTCCAATGCGGAGATTAAATAGTGTCAAAAGTATTTCTGAGTCTCACCATTACTTTCACATGTATAGTTATTGCCAAGAAACATTTGCTGCTTTGATGCCTAATAAAAGCATCTTACCTTAAATTACAGGGGCATGATTGAAAGAATGGCAAGGATATAGGTGGCATTGCTTGCCCACCTCTTTTCTGCTCATGAATTATTCTAACAGTGCACTGAGTAACTCAATGCCTATTGATCACAATGCACTGATGGGGATGGATAGGGTAAAGAGCAAACACTAGCACTGTTAGGAAACTCAGAAGACAAGGTGTATGTAATCTTTCTTCATGACAAGGTTTATTTTATGAGCATTTATTACGCACAGCCACTATACAGTTGACTGTTGAAATAAAAATGTGTCTAATAAATTGTATTTTATTGGGTACCTACTGCTTAAAAAGCTGGAGAAGATATTTTTCTCCAAATAAATCCTTCACAGTTGTCTTCCTTTTACATGCAGAGTCAACCAGGTTTGGAATTTTCTTCCCATCTTCATATCTCATTAGTTATTATTCTTCCTATACTGCTTCTTCAGTCTAAATTAAATTAAATTAAATTATTAAAGATTAGACATGATTTGCCTACTTTGCGTATTTCCTCTCGGTAGTCATCACTCAGAGGCCAAAAAAAAGTCATGCACACTTGCAATAAATTGTGGTTTTGGGAGGAAACTAAAAGTCACAATACTGTTTTTACAGGCATGATCAGCCAACTTTCTTATCTCATCTCCATTTCACATTTTAAAAAAATCTTCAAAAATTTTGTCTGAACTGTAGTTTTAAAGTAGTCTTTTCACACTTTCTTGTCAACCATCTTTCAGAGTCTTATTTCATATTTTTCCATCCAAATTCAAATTTCCTGTAGATCTTTATCAAACTCTGTATGTTTCCATACCACATATATGGCTTTAAAGGTAGCTTGAATTGAATCCAGAAGCAACTGACAGCCCAGTGCAGCTCAAAGAACAAATGTCTGCCATCCTAGGGAACACTTACTGTAACCAACTGCGTTGCTGCACTCTGTACCAGGTGAAGGCCTTGGATGCTCTTCAAGAGCCGTCCCATGTAAAACACATATGATAGCCCATGATGGAAATTACCAGAGGATGATTAACTGTAAATAGAACTTCATGGTCCAGGAAAAGGTGCAATTGACACACAACACAAAGCTATGCAAAGACCCTCCTTGCCACAACTGGCATCTGT
Organism: Crotalus tigris; assembly: GCF_016545835.1. Classification (NCBI taxonomy): domain Eukaryota; kingdom Metazoa; phylum Chordata; class Lepidosauria; order Squamata; family Viperidae; genus Crotalus; species Crotalus tigris. Next base: position 4,504,525 of record NW_024096823.1, on the reverse strand, counting down.
TCCTCAAGTAGGTGTCATGATTCTAGAAGGACTGTTGCTGGGTCTATCTGGGTAGTGCAACTCAGTACCAAAGATGGTAAAGAAGGACTAGTAGGATCTTAAAAGAGTATTTTTGAAATTTCTTCTAATCAATAAATAATAGATGGCATAAATTAAGATAATTGATTCTCCTCAGCAGAAGATCTTAAATAAAATATTTTCTAGGGGCGAAGAAGTGACAAAAATCTGGAACAAGAATGTGACCCAGATACATAGAATGGATAATCTCAAGGTCAAGAAAAGAGGGCAGCAGCAGCAGAAATGGGGAAATCATTTACTATAGTACAAGAGATATATTTCTATACTATGCCAGAACAATACTTTGATTAAAACCAGCCATGGGTATTGTTGTGTGAGAAATGATTTTAGAGATGATACAAGGCCTCTTTCCCATACACTTTTCACAGAGATGGAGTTATAAAGTGATCTTAGTAAGATAAATGGCTGGCAAGGTCAGAAGAGTTTTTGGGAAAGTAATTCTGGATACTATATCTCACCCTATTCCTTGAAAAAAAATCTATATGACTGATAATGCTGTAGTGTTCAAAATACAGAAAATTGTTCTACCAGAAAGATTATTGAATGTATAGGAGTGAGAATATATTTGGATTTTAAAAAAAACACAGTACTAATAGTTGGATCCACGTGGTTGGGATGTTCAAATTGCCTCAGTTTTGAAAAAGATATAGAAAAGTGAAAACAAAATCAGTTAGAATACAAAGTTCTGAAATTAAAAGTCACTCATTTTTAACAATAACCATGTCTTATAGTTTATTTAGAAGGCACCAATAGAATTATAAAAAATTACTCACTATATACTCTACATGGATAATAATGTTTCTAAGCTTTTCCAGAGGCTATAGAGATAGAGGAGAGGGAGATTCATATAGAAAACAATAATTTCTGGGACATGGTGATTTGACAACCCTGAAGGAGCAGGGATGGCATTATGGCTGAGATTAATAACAAGATGATGCATCTTTGGCCAGAAAAATCTCCCAAGAGAAGGAGAGACTGTGATATTCCCCAAACATAATTTAGATAGCTGCGTCATGTGAGTAGACTGCAAGATCCAATGTTCTGGTAGTTGGTTTGTGAGTAAATCCACTGTGAATCATGGGAATTCACGTAAACTCACAGTCATGATATCGTCAATATGGTTACTAAGTTTGGCCAAGCCTAATTTCTTAATTATTTTTGGAATTGTTATTCAATTATTTTTCAAGTATAACAGCAATGGCATTCACTGGATGCCATTCACTGGATGAATTCACTGGATGGATTTCTTTTAAAACTTAGCAAAAAGGTTTTAAATATGATTTTAAGGACTTAGCATTTTTAAAAAAATATACAAATGAAATTGGCTGATGTCTTAATAATTAATAGGGATATACAAATAACAAAGCAGAAGAATGACTTAATGACTTTCTACCTTGAATTTACAAAAGAGATCTGTTAAAGTTATAAAACATAAAAAGAAAATAAGTTCTGGGACATTGTTTGAAGGGATTAAAACCAAGATTGTTAAAAGTACTGGGAAAGAATATAAAGTTGATTTATTTGATCAAGGTTAAAATGCATATGTAATTAATAATACTTAATGGACTTTTAAGGTGATAAATTACAAAAATTGTTTGTACCTGTGTGACAAAGGCAGAAGTCATTTATTAATATATTTCTTTTCTTTTTCTTTATTCAGGTGACATTCATTTAATACTGCTAAGAAATGAAGGTCAGGTATGATTAAAATGATTAAATTAACTTAATTGTAAGATTCTTTAAAGAGTTTTTTTTTTTTTGCTGTTGAATAAAATTTTTCAGCCAATGCAATTTCCAAAACTGTAGTTCTTACGAGAAGTATAAGGGCATCCTGGTAGATCACATATTGAGTACAAACCAGCAATGTGCTGTAGCTGTCAAAAGAGCTATTGCGGTCATGGATAAAAAGAGGCACAGTGTTAGTATCACTGCAAGTGATAATTCTGCTCTTTGTGATAATAGTTAATTGGCTTCTGGAATATTGTTTCCTATTTGGGTCAGCACAGAACAAGAAGGTTGCTGAAGAATTAGAGTGCAGCAAAGAAGAGAAATAGTTGGGAAGTTAAATCTTATAAAGAATGCTTAAAGGAGCCAGCTGTCTATACTCTAAGGAAGAGAGAACTGAAGAGAGACATGATAGCAGTCTTTCAATACTTGATGGGCTATTACAGGAAAGAGGGCATGGATTTATTCTCCATAGTGACTGAGACTAGGATAAGAAATAATGGACTGAAGTTTTACAAAGAAAAATCTAAACTTGAAATAAGGAGAACTTTTCTGACCATGATGGCTATTAAGCAATTTATAACCTGCCTCCTTGAGTCATGGATGTTCCATCATTGGAGGTTTACAAGTAAAGGTTGATAACCATCTCTCTAGGATGCTGTGAAGATTTCTGCCCTTATTTAGACCAGAAGTTTTTTGAGTTCTCTTCCAATTCTATGATTCAATTATTTGGTAAGCTAATGACATATGTAAAAGGCTCAGGAACACTCCTTTATCTCAATGAAGATCATACATCATAACAACTGAAATGGTTCCCATCCCATGGCTCACATTGAATTCTTTATAATCTATAACAGTGTTTCTCAACCTTGGCTATTTTAAGATGTATGTGCTTCAACTCCAAGAATTCCACAGCCTGCATGGGGTATTTTAATATAATATGTTATAACCCATATTCTAAGTTACATCTGTTGCAGTAGTCCTACAGTCATGTGATTAAAATTTGTGGGTACATGATAAAAACTTCAGAAAATTTCTGGTCCTTTCCCATTCTCACATTGCTTCCGAAGACCTTATTCTCCAAATCACATGCCATTCTTTTTCCCACATAACAATTCCTGTGAGATCTGCAGAAGAGCAGAAGGTTTCTGAAGGATTATGAGAAAGGGATGTGTGACTTGGGGAATGAATTTCTGGATGATTCACTAAGGAACAATAAATAAATTAATTTAAAAATAGCATAGCAATTAGGTTGAATGAAAGAAATCCACAACAGAAACAGGCTATAAGCAAAGGCTCTCGGAAAAATGTAGGAAGCATGTAGCATAATCTGAATGGATGTACCATTTACAGATGTCTGGGTCACAAATTTTCCTATATGATCTTGGTTTGTTTGCAAGGCATCGGTTTGTTAGCAAATTGTATTCTAGGAAATGGTACAGCAGAGGACAGAAGTCATAGGTCTATCTGACTCATTGGGACAATTAAAAAAATGCTTCCCTGTCTGGCAGCCAACCTTTACATTTTAAATGTAATTACATTTACACCTTTAGTTTGACTCAGTAGCTCACAGAACAAAAGAAATGAATCATCCCTGCTAAAGGAAACAGCTCTTTTTACACTTGAAGTGCTAAAGGAACAGAAAAAATGGCAGCAAATGAGTCAAATCAAGAAGTTCAGGCATGCCTTTACACATTCAGAATTTAAACCTTAGGGCATACACAGAGAACCAGAATATTAGCTTTTATAGAAGCCTCTCTTCATTGTTACTGCCATTGTTTATATCTGTACTGAAGCAGCTTATCTACTCAAGAGTTCTTGTCTTCCTGTGAAAGCACTGACTTCCAGAGAATGAATTATTATAGAGTGTCTTGGGTAGTTTTGACAGCATGGGGCTTCAAGCACAAGATTGAAGCACTCCAATATTATCCTAGCTTCTGGCCTGAATCATAATCACTTGGATATGCTTGCATGTCTGGATCACTGCTATCTCATGTGCTCTGGATTAGATTTAAATTTAGCTTCTTCTCTCCTGACCTTTGCTTCAGTTCCCAGTTGTTACTCTATAGGAGTGGGCTGCAACATCAAACACCATTACCTCCTCCATCCACAACCTTATTTGGCATAACATCCCTGGTGTCACTACTGCTGCTCCAAGATGAAAAGGAAAGGCATTAAAATTAAGTTTTCTTTCAGCAGTTGTCTTTCATCTCTCTTGAGCAGGTAACATGGCATTCCTCTTCCTTAGCCTTGCCTGCTTTCCTACCATGATTTCTTCATAGGGTTTTTATACAATGATAGAGACTGAAGTATGTACCTAGCTGATTCTAAACTTAAAAAAGAATGAAAAAAATATAATAGAATCAAACTGTAGAGGTTGTCTCAGAACAAAGTAGCAATAAAATATTTACCTCTAGTTGCCAATACTCAGCATAAGCACCAGTTCAGTGCTGAGTACCATGTTCCACAACAGCAATTCCTTCCCCTGTAATTCATGCTCCAGTTAGTCTACAATGCAATTAGCTCCAGAATGGCTCCCTCAGGGTGCCATGTGCTCCTTAAATGTTTTCTTTTTTCACTCAAATTAAATCTGCTGAATAAATGAATAGCAGGAGGGGCACGACCAGTTCCTCCTGTTGTACTGGTACATGGAATTTCAAAACACATCTCAGTTGCAAAAGGCAAGAAAACTTATAATCACAGCAGCTAAACAGAATGAAATGCTTGAACCACTTCTACTTGGAATATCCATATCAAGAATTTATTAAAAAGCACAAGAACTATATATAATGCATGAAATGGTTTATGCCCAGAATGTTTTGCATACCTATAATATAATTCCAAATTTAAGCAGGACTCAAAGTAGCTCAAAAAGAAAACACAAAGCAAAAATGTCCATGTAATTACAAGGCCTCATTAAACCCTAATCTTTATATTTACTAGTTAACTGTGTTAAATAAACCATTTCATTTTATTAGCAAAGCATGTTGTAAAAATTACATCCCTATTAAGAATATTTCCTTTACCCAAAGGGAGTTGAATAGCTTGGTTGGTGCACTTCAAATTAGCTTTTCCTTAAAGAAATATATCCATCAATATTTTTTCTACTATTGGATTTTAAGAGTTATGTGTTGACTTCTCATATGGTACGTACTTTCATCAATACAGTATTGAAAATAAATAGATCTTTTACAGAAATTACAATAATTAAGTGTTTGCTTGGAAAGAAGATCCCTTGAAAGGATAATTTATTTTTTTTAGAAAGACTAAGGTCCTTAATTCTTTACTACTTAGCTGTGCATTTATTTGAATCAATCTGAATAGATGTTTTCCATGGTTTCTGATTCAGGATATCATGACACATATTTCTAATAATACATTTGCATTCTTGTATAATGTAACATGCACAACACAACACCAGAGTACTTAAATTAATGCATATTTATTTGTCCCTGAGTTACATTTGTTTTTGGGTACAGATTATAAACATTTTTCATATTCCAAATTATTAAAACTATATATAAAATGAAAGAAAGCATGCAAAACTTGGGCCAACTTTTGCTTTCTCTTGAGTTTGTTGTTGAAATTACTTTGGAAGCATCAGTAATCTCAAGTTATAGGCCAAGCCTTTGATCCCTACATCAGATGAATTTCACTTATGGATCTCCATTTTTGACAGCATTGGCACCAATGAATCATGCCACTGGCAGAAACAATTATTAGGGTGTCATATGGCAGAATCATATTTCCAGAATTTTGACATTTCCAATACAAAGAAATCCAATTGATTCACCATTCATTCCTTCTGTCATTCTTATTCATTGTGCCAAATTTATCCATGTCTGAAGTTTATCTCTTTTGCAGGTTGAACAGGATAGGAAGAATTAATGTGAAAAAGAAAACTTTTAGAAAAATTTAATGATAAACTATCTCCTAAGCTTGTTGTGATAAATTTGAAATTTGGTTTTAAAAATACTGACCTGGAAGCTGCAAATTATCCACAAAGCAGTTAGGAACAAATCTTTCATGTGCATAAGTATTTCTTGCCTACATCATGACCTCTGAGAAAAGTCATCATGACAAACATAAGAGAAATCTACTTCAAAGCAGGCAAGTTATGAGAATATTTAACCTCTTCCATACTAGTTATATTTTTTGTTAGATTTATAGCTGTCTTATTTCTCCAGGAGTTAAAGGTGAGCTATATAGCATTCCTTCCTTCTTTCCTCTATAACAAAAGGCTGTATTTGGGCTGAAATATAGTGGCTAGCCTTTTAGTTTCCATGCTGAAGACAGACAAATCTTGTCTTTTCCCAATTCAACATCTTAAGCATTATATCACATTAGCTTAGTTTAGGTTTGTATCTACTCCAAAGGTGCCTTTCAGCAGTTTCTTGGTGGAAAGAGAAAGTAGAAACATAGGAAAACATTTCTATAATCCTGATTGTTAGGTTTGGCCCATGTTATATACTGTATATATCATCTGTCTAGAAGTGTTTGAGTGTTCTCACTGTATGCAGATTTTACTGGTACTACAAAAGGCTTCCTTAAAAAAAAAAGCCTATATTTCTTCACTTGACTTCTTAGTTAGTTTTTCTCGAAATAGCTTTTCTTTAAATGTGCCCATCAAACTACCATTCTGGATAATATTTTATATAATATGCACTTTATCCAAAAATATCCATCAAAACGTTGAAATCCACTCAAATGAATTCTGAAGTAGGACAATGAAAGGTTTCTACTGACATCTATTGTTCTTGATTGACGAGATTCATCAGTGAATGCTCAGGAATACTGCAGAAAAGTTGGAAAAGTTGAATTTTTAAAAGAATGCTAGGGCAAAATTACATTAAAATAGTTTTATAGTAAAACAAGATGCTGAAAAAACCCATATATGGAAGGTTGTTTTAAATGTTATATCTTTATTGGTGCAATTATATAAACCTCATAAAAAGATATACATTTAAAATGTTTTAAATATCAATATAATTGAAGGATTTTTCTGAACTTTCTTTAAAAATAACATTTGTTTTGGAATTTGATAATAATGAATGAATGCAATACAGCATTGTTTACAAATACTTCATTCAAACTGATATGAATCTTCTTCTCTCAAATATCTTCATTTCCAGTATGAATATAATTTTCCTCACATCACTCAGAAAGCTTATATAATTATTTTTTTATATCCCGCTTTTGTTGTTTTTATAAATAACTCAAGGTAGTAAACATTTCCAAACACAACTTCTTCCTGCTATTTATCCCCACAACAACAACAACCCTATGAGGTGAGTTGGGTTGAGACAGTCTGGCTTTCATGGCTAAGGGGGAACTTGAACTGACAGTCTCCCACTTTCTTGCCTGGTGCTTCAACCACTAAACCAAACTGGGTCTCAGCTTTATAGTTTTATAATAGATTTTTCACAAGTATACAGTATTCTTTAAATTTTGAAAACATTCCTTGTTATTAAATTCTAAAATGTGCAATGTATTCTCCCATAATAGGGTGGATATAATATAGCTGAATTATGATTGAATTAATTGCTATCTAAGGAAAATGAGGAAAAATCTTCATTTTGGACACATTTTGGTGGCTGAACACAGACCTTGTAAGTCACATTTTCTATTTTATTTACAACTGAAGACACTTGTGAGTTGATGGAAGACAAATTCTTCTGTAAGTCACCACAAGTATGATTTTCAAATGTTTAGCCTGATTTTTATTAAAAAAAAAAAGAATTGTCAAAGGAAGCTTTCTTGCTACATATCAGAGGTAGGTCACCGATCACTGAGAAATATGAAATGACAGAAGTTCAGAGACTGAAGTTTGTAGTGCACATAAATATGCTATGAAATTTCAGTTTTATTGATATGCCTTACTGACACAGATACTCCTATTTTATATATCACTCATTAAATTCTATTATTTGTATATATATACACTACAGTCTCATCCTAACCAACATTAACATGAAATGTTGTCTTGTGAATAATAAACGTCTCAAAGATACCAAAAGAAAATATATCTACCTCATTTCATCTAGAGAATTCATTCTTCATTTTCTAACAAATGAACAAAAAAATTCCTATGTAATGAATCATTCATGACAGAAATCATTTTTTTTCCTTCAGGTTACCTGGAAAATATATATTAAAAAGCCCAGTATAGTATTTTATTAAAATATCCTTGTAGCAGAAAATAAATTCAAAATATTTATAATTCCAGTGCAGCTTAGCAGTATTCACAGATCTACAGTATAGTATGATTGCTCATACAGTCATCCAAATGTTTTGACTTCATTTGCTGTTTTTATCTGGGATAGGCAGGTGTGGATGTTTAATGGTATGAAAGTATTGTTGTAGGATGCAAGCTAATCCAAAAGCAACTTTGGATAGCTCACAAATAAAAAAAACATTAAAGTAAAATAAAAATAAAAAGATGAAAAAGATGACAAGAATTGGACTGGAATGAAAAAGAACAAACCTGCACAATCCAAGGGGCTTTCTTATCTTCATCAAAGGCCCGGGTGAAGATCACTTTAAAGTGAAGGTCACTTTAAAACCCTACCATAGTGGGACCATCCATATCTCAGGATCTCATTCCAGACAGCAGATACTGTTACAGAGAAGGCTCACTTCCTGACTCTTGATAAATACATTGAGGAGATAGGCAGTGCCTCAAGTAGCCAGGCTCTATGCCATAAAGAGCTTTACAAAAGAATACATAAATAAATATGAATTGAATGAATGAATTCTTTCCCAGGGCCTTGAGACTTGAAGGTCTGGTTACCTAAACCCTGGCAAGATGGACTTGGCCCACCAAACCTGATAGAGAAGACATGCTCGGGGTCTCTTTTATTAAACAATACCATCTTGTTGTACCCTGGAATCAGGCCTTCTAAATGGCAGCATATCCCCAGAGATTTTGATGGCCCCAGCCCTGTTAGTCTTTCATAAGGTAATGAAGACCTCGCTTATCCCAGGCATTTAGTAAGATTGCAGATGAGCTCTGTTGCTATTGATAAGTGCGGTTATTGTTCATCATTGAGGACTGGGGGACAGTGTTGTATGAGATGGTTTTCTGTGTTTTAATCCTTGCTAACTACCCAGGGTAATGTATGAGATGTGCAATTATATAAATCAATCAATTAGATAAAAGCATGAGATAACCAATATTTCATTTGCCTATAACATTTAACATTCACAATGGTCCTAGTTTAGCTGTTGGGCAGACCAATCCAAAATCCCAGCTGAGATGATTTCAGTTTTCATTATGCTTCCTAGAATTTTTACAGGAAAGTCAGCAAGTTATAAATGAAGATGTATATATATATTCCTGTATGTTCCTATTCCTTTACTGTCATTATGAATTCTCCCATTGTTTGCAAAATGTTACACTAGTTTGATGGCATGAAGAATGACCAGGTAAGCTTAGTTTATTTTACTCTACAATCTTTTTCTGCTTTTCTGACCACAGAATTTCCTGAGACCAAAGGAGGAGGGAGGGAAGGAGAGAGAGGGGGGGAAAGAAAGAGGAGAGAGAGAGAGAGAGAGAGAGAGAGAGAGAGAGAGAGAGAGAGAGAGAGAGAGAGAGAGAGAGAGATTTTCCCTGGGAAAATTTTCATGGCTATGGATAATGGTCTAAAACTAATTAAGAATGGTCACTATAGATATGGAAAGCAACATTTCAGTTGGAAGCATTGAGATAGTACACCTCATTTTTCCACATCAAGGCAGTGCCTCCAAGGAGATCCCAGAAATCACTACCAAGCTAGCTTCATGAAGCAAAGAGGCATTACTTTTCACAGGCCAGATAATGAACTGATGGAATTTAGCTCTACAAATTGTAGTAACGGGTTAAGAATATTTTAAAGGAGGATTAGACAAATTGATAAAGCCCCAATTGCTTTCGTGTCAAGCCAGTGGGATTCCTAAAAGCAACAACCAGGCCACTGTGGGTAAGAAGGTGCTGAACTGGATAAATCCTTGATCTAATCTCATTAGCTATGCTCTGATGTTCATGCTAGGCATTATGCAGGAGCATGGCCAGAGCACAGCAGTTGCCACAGGCAACACTATGTCGATGCTTTTCAAAATGCAGCAAATCGTCACGTGTTGTTCTGCCATTTAGACTTGCTGACTTGAGTACAAAGATATCCTGAGCTATATCTTCATGGAAGAGATTATATAGTAATATGGGATGGTGAAAGAATAATTCCTACATGTGAAATGATATATATGACCACACTAGTAAATAATTGCAAAATTAGTGGGCAAAATTTTAAGATTTCTGGAGCTGGAAATAATCATAACAGTAGTACCAATGTTGGTAATATAAACAGTCATCAGGAAACGATGGTAAGTGGGAATGGAATTTCCATCTCTAAGTGGTACAATTGTAAATTGTACAATATGTCACATAGCGATAGTAATCCTGGCAGTCCCCATTATCATCATTAACTGAATCCTGCTGGTCATTAGATGAAAACCTACTCAATTCAAGCCATTCCTAGCTTCGTCCCTGCCAGTTTCAAGCCTCAGTAAGGTAAGGGGTTGAATACTCTTCAATTCCCCTACCTGGATATCTGCCCACCCCCCACATCTCTACCTTTTGGTTGCCCTGCACAGCAGCACTTCTAAGTGGTAGTGGCACCACTGGCATTGTGGGTGAAAAACAGGCCTGGGGCTTTCAAAAGTCTTAACCAGCTCCCCCAGTCCTTCACTTCAGCTCCAACAGCACCATCACCAGCCCCAATGCCTTATGCCTTGGCCAGATACCATAACATAAAGCCTGAGCTATCCTCATCACCCTGTACTCTGCCACATCCAGCTGATCTTTGTCATCATCTTCATCCTGCTGCAGATAAGGTGTGCCTGGCCAGGTCCTATGCAAGATAACTGGCCTTCTTCCTGAAACTGCATTCTCCAAATTACAAAAGTCCTTCTCATCAAGCTTTGAGCTTTCTGAAGCAGTGCACAAGTGCTGCACATATTTTGGTGAAAGATGAGTGTGGTTTTATTGCTAGGATTTGGAAGGCTGCTACCTGAGCCCCAGTGCCATGGATGCTTCCACTGCTGCCGAGGACTGCTGCTCTACAAGGTGATCAAAAGGCCAGAGTTTGGGGAGGGGAACAGATGAGAGAAATTGAAATGCCCCTGTGGTTGTATGTGTGGATGGGCTTCCCAGTTTTGAACATGTGACTGCAGGGGCACTGGAACAGCTGTAACTTCAGGGATGGATGTAAGTACCACTCATTCAGTGCTGCTCTAATTTTGAATGGTTGCTGAATAAATTATTGTTAACTAAGGACTATCTCTAATTATTTGGAAAGCTGTATAGCTCAAATATAGCTATTTTCACATGTAACTTGCAATGTCCAATATCTCTTAATTAAAAAAAAAACTGTTGCAAACATTCTTTTTTTTAATTATTAAAATAGGCAGGTAGGTCTTTACAAGACCTTCAGATGTAATTGCATCCTGTTATTATGTATGAAATATAGAAAGTTTGAAGCTTTCAAACATAATTTATATATTTTTTCTTCCTCCAGAAAATAAGATAGCTTTTGTAATTTAAAAGTAAAGCATATTAAATCATTGTCCAAAGGGTATAGGTCTACTCTGATAACAAGCTATGCTGCACTATTAGAAAACAATGGTAAGGTAGAAGAATTTGCAAGGCTTCAATAAAGCTTTGTTTTAGTGAAGGTTTTACTTCTCATGGCTAATCCACAACTCGATCAACTCAATGAGACAACATAATGCTGGGAGAACACTGGCAGAGATCCCAGGGACTGATTGCCATTAGTTACTCTTCAATATATATCTGATCCTTGTGGTTCAAAAATCCATAGAAGATTACAAAAACAAATGTATATACCAAAAGCCCAATGTGCTTTGGTCCACAGATTATCTTTTTCATGTGAATCAGGCGTACTTTAAGAAAACAAAAACTGTTGGCCTGTCACAATACACATTCACACAGACTGAATTTATGTATTCTATTATTAAGTTGCAATTCAAGATTGCATTAATACATTTAAATGGTAAAATAGCCAAATGTCAATAATGTGATTTTGCTCTACCCCCCAAATTATGAAGACAGTGAATAAAAGACTCTTTCTCCCATTCTCACATTTAAACTAGACACAAATCCATTGCCACATGCAGGCTAAATTTTGGTTCATTCTGTTGACACGGAGGTGGACAGTGGGGTAAAGATGGAATAGGAACTTTCTGAATTGCAAACTAATTCCTTTATTCCTTTATTCCATAAACACTCCAAAACAAAAGTAAACATTCAATTTGGGATAGTTGTATAGGGCTTTAGTGTTTGCAAAGGGATGCTTTACTTCTAAGGCCCTGCTCCTCCCTGTAATATTATAACATCATCACATGGATCTTCAGAAATTGGAAAGTTGAATTATCTACTGGATTTTTCAAACTTTGCCTTCAGTTGCTGTAAGTGAAAACCAAATAGACTCACATTATAATTTAAGCATAATTCTTTTTTTTTTTTAAAAAAAGCATGTCCTTCCCAGTAACCCTGTCCCTCTTTTCAGAAACATTTTCTTTTTAACAATTAAACTAGATTGTATTTTAGCATTTGAAATGAAGATTGCCAGCTACTTACCCTCTCTTCTTACATTGGAAATGTACTAAAAAGATGATTATATGCATTACTTTGTGACCTATTTATTAGTGTTTCTATTCTGTTTTGAAATTGAAGTTGAGTTCTTCTCAAAGAGAATAACAATTGCAACAATACAAAAATTAAAATATATATCAGTTGAATAGATATTACCATATTTTCCGGCGTATAAGATGACTTTCTAAAGCATGCAAAACGGCTCCGAAGTCGGGGGTCGTCTTATACGCAGAGTAGTATTATACGCCGGAAAATGCGGTATATCCTAAAATCACTAGCACGATTAAAGTACATTTTATCCTTCCTCATATTTATTTGGTGTTACTTTGGGATTTCATTGAGAAATGGCATATCTATAGAGATGTCCCTTTACAGATAACACATTTTTTCCTAAGAACTAATGTAGGACTAGAAGAATCTTTTGTTGCTTATTTCAGTTTACATGACACCATAATATCAGGAATTGCAATAGCACAGGAATTGATGAATTCTGTGAAGGAAATATTTTTTACTTACTCTATAGATGCCTCTGTACTGGATCTTTAAGGCCAAAATACTTACATACTAGCACAGGGGCATTCATAAAGTAGGTTAAAAAAATAGTCAAGGTGATGGCTGTTCCTATGAAATTGAAGCTATGCCTATTTTATGTGCATCGTGAATGTAAAAAGGCATAGAGCTAAAAATTACATAGCTGTGGCCCCAGCTGTCCCTCTGGGATTAAGCAAGTTACATATAATTTCCTTCAAACATTCTTATTTTACTCGGTCTTGTGAAAATGGATTGTAAAATAGTACTAAATTTAACAGAATCCTCTGACATAGTTAGAGACAATGTTCAAATAGTGAATTATGAACAGACTATGTATTATCAAATATTATGAACTAATATTTCTCCAAATTTCACTTTCTTTCCCCACTCTGGAGTTTTTAAAATAATACGGGGTTTGGATAATGTTGTACAGTTCTTGAAGCATGTATCTCTGGACCTTATTCACTAAATCAGTTATGATGGGTTTTGATTTGGACTCAGCTTGCTCTAGAGCAGTGTTTCTCAACTCAACAACTTTAACATTTATGGAATTTATTTCCCAGAATTCCCAGAAAGTGGTCTGCAATGGATGAGATGCCATACTTTCTCTAGGCAAATTATTGCCCAATGTAACAAAATTTGCCATTGAAATTTCTCCTAATGTTTAGCATGAACCTCTTTTCTTTTAATTTTCAGCTATTAGTCTTACTCCTCCTCTCAATATCATCAGAAACCATGTCTATATGCTGTTGACATCTTTTTAGATATCACTAGACAAATGTTACTCAACCTAACCAACTTTAAGATGTCTCGACTTCAATTCCAGAATTCCCCAGCCAGCATGTCTACACATGTCTACACAGCATGTCTACACATATGAAAATTGTTACAGTTGATAAAATACTGCTCTGGAGGTCCTAACTTTATCTGAACATCCCTTAAAGCTCTCAAAAGCTCCATTTGAGGTTTATCCAAATCTAACGGACCCCTTAATTTTAAGAAATATTTTTCATGAGCATATTTGTTCTTTGGCCATTGCAGAACTTCATTTTTTCATTTAGTCTAAAAGCTTTTGTTTATCTTTGGGATTTCCTGTCAGTAAAAGGAATTAAAATATTAATTAAGACCCCAAATTATCCCTTAAGAGCTCTTTTTTCCACTACAGAAGGCAATATTATACGCTGGCCATCATAAATTATAATTGCATGATTTGATTGCCTATTTCATTTGACTTGCCAAATAAATGAACAGTCAATGCCAATATCCAGCTGAGCTTATAAATATAATATTAAGTATAATGGTTTTGTAGGGATGCCTAATAGCTAGTCATATGGTGCTCACTAAAAGAATATTATCACAGTCCCTGAGATGAGAGATACTTATCTCTTGAAGTTCCATTAAACTACTAGCTGAGAGGTACATCTTAAGGCCATACAAAAGTTTGCATAGAATAGATGCTTTGCTTTGATAATATGAAAAGTTACCCAAGAAGCTGCTTAATAAAGTAGAACAGCAGAACAGCTATGTTGTTTCATTTGGCCTTACTCTAAGTCATTCCTCTGGCAGAAGATAATCATTAACTGTGATACTGGAGGAATAATAATAATAATAATAATAATAATAATAATATTACACTGAAATTAGAATTATCCTGATATACTAATTTCAGTGTAATTTCAGATAAAGATGCACTGAAATTAGTATATCAGGAAGGCTTACTGACTACTGGAGAGACCAAACTGGCCTACAAGAAAGACCAAATGAAGAACAGAGGCATGGGAAGACAAAGCACTACATGGCCAATACATTAAAAAAAATAGCTGGGAAAGCAGATAATGACAAGACCTGGCAATGGCTAAGAGCAGGAAAATTGAAGAAAGAGACCAAGGGACTAATTCTGGCTGCACAAGACCAAGCCTTAAGGACAAATGCATATAAAGTCAAAATTGAGAAGACAGCAACAGACAGTAAGTGCCGCCTGTGCAAAGAAGCTGAAGAAACAGTGGACCACCGGGTAAGCTGTTGCAAGAAGATTGCACAGACTGATTACAAGCAGCGGCATGACAAAGTAGCAACAATGGTGCACTGGAAGATCTGCAAAAAATATCATTTGCCTGTAAGCAAAAACTGGTGGGATCATAAAATAGAGAAAGTCATAGAAAATGATAAAATTAAACTGCTCTGGACTTCAGAATTCAAACAGACAAGCACCTGCAACATAACACCCCAGACTTAACAATTGTCGATAAGAAAGACAAAAAAGTCTGGATAGTGGACGTGGCAGTGCCTGGAGACAGCGGAATAGACGAGAAAGAACTGGAGAAGATCACAAAATACAAAGACCTACAAATAGAAATAGAAAGACTGTGGCAAAAGCAAGCAAGGGTAGTACCAATAGTCATAGGCTCCTTGGGTGCAATCCCAAACCAACTGGAGCACCACTTGAACACCATTGGCATTGACAAATTCGCTATTAGTCAATTGCAAAAGGCGGCCTTATTAGGAACTGCTTCCATCCTGCGACGATACCTGTAATACCATCAAACATCCACATCTGCCTATCCCAGGTCCTGGGTAAGACTCGATAGGTAGACAAAATGCCAAATCCAGTCTGAACATCTGGCTGACTGTGCGATGATTAATAATAATAATAATAATAATAATAATAATAATAATAATAATAATAATAATAATAATAATAAAGTTGGAAAGGACCTTGGAGGTAATCTAGTCCAACCCCCTGCTCAGGCAGAAAACCTTATACCATTTCAGACAAATGTCTGTCCAATCTCTTCTTAAAAACTTCCAGTGTTGGAGCATTCACCACCTGGAGGCAGGTTGTTCCACTGGTTAATTGTTCTAACTGTCAAGAAGTTTCTCCTTAGTTCTAGGTCACTTCTCTCCTTGATTACACAGTGTATGGACAGGAACCTGGATTGTATTGTGTTGTTTTATGTTAGATTGGATTGGGTTGCACTGCACTGCACTGCATTGCATCTCTTTAAAAAAATTGCATGGCCACCCATCTTAGAGCACAACTCTGCTTAACTCATAACAATAACAAAACTTCAAACCATAAAGCCAAAAACTAAAACCTCAAAACTGAAAACCCAGAGCTTCCATCATCTCCAAGTAGTCCTCAACAACTATCCTTAGGAACTGCTCCAGGTCCTTGGTAAATAGCCAGTCTTGATAGCTTCCAGAAGGTTAAAACAATGATGGCCTGCTGGGTGTCTGGGTAGAGGGTATTCCATAAGGTAGGATTACCTATTCTTATCTGATCTGGTGGGAAAGAAAGATATTCTCAGAGAAAGGCAGGTCCATAAAGAAACTGGTCCCATGCTATATAGAATTTTAAGGTGATAAAGCTTGAATTCCACCCAGAAGAAACCTGGGAACCAGTGCATTTCACACAAGAGATGTGTAACATGGGTAAACCTAGGCACAGTCAGGACTGCATGTGCCATTGAATTCTGTATCAGTTGTAACTTCTGGGTGGTCTTCAAGGCAAGACCCATGTGAGTCACATTTCAGTAGTCCAAATGGAAAGTGAGAAAGGCATGAGTGACTCTGAGCAAGGCTCCCCAATCTAGGACAGGCCCCAATTAGTGCACAACACAAATGTTTACAAAGGCTCCAGTAACTTCTGTAACTTGGTCCTTGAACAAGAGACATAATTCTTCATTCCATTGCTTCTCATCTAGAATTATTTTGAACATAATTATGTTCATAAAATATTATACAGAATGTGGAGAAGCCATTTTTGATGATTTTCTATTTCCAAGCTCATTCTTTTCCAACAATAACAACAACAACAACAAAAAAAAAAAAAACTGCTCTGGAGTATTGGGGGAAGACATATGCGGAATAGTTTTTCATTTTCTTCCTACTGCTGCTTTTTCTATTTGATGAACCAAATATTTCTTTAGAAATTATTTTAAAGGAAAAGGCAATCTAGTGCAAGTTTCAAGGGGACATATTTCATCCTGTATTAAGTAATGAAATAACCAATGGACTATCAAGGACGGGCTATCTTTATTTGTTATGATTTACATATCATCTTTCATTCATAGTACTTTGTCCTCCCCCCCCCCATAACAAACTCTATGTCAGGTGTGCTGGGCTGAGACAGACTGATTGTCCTAAAGTCATTCACTGAGTTTCTGTGGCAGATGGTAGCCAGAAACTAGATTTTGCACTCATATTCCACCCTTAATTACTACATCATAGTGGCTTTCTAGTGCAACCTATCTGAAAGCTACCTGTGATTTCCCATGAATCAATTATATTCCAAGTAATGTGATAGAGAGCCCTTCTGTAGTTGGAAGTGCCAAAATCAAATTAAACCAATCAAACAATCATGAAGAAATTTCTTGCAAGGGTCTTTTTTAGACTGAGAAGTATGAGCAGGCAGGGAGGCCTCAGCAATAACAGTATGTCACTTTCAAGAGTGAAGTGATTTTTAAAAATTCAGTCAAGGGAATACTGAATTCTGAACTGCTTGAAGATAAGGTATAGTAACAAAAACTCCCTTTACAGAGAAGGAATCTTTTGATAAATTGCAAGAAGATTTTGCTACAGTATTACTGGAAGCCCCTGAGAAATAGCACAAAGGACATGCGTATCGATTGTTTTAGAAAAAGGAAAAACATGAAAGACATCTTTTTTTTTATTTCACTTGCTAGATACTATAGTTACAGTGCCAGAATCCCTTCCAAGGTATCCATTAAGGGTGTCAAAAGATGGTGTCCGTAACTACATGATCAAATCATCACGTCCTTTTTATAAGCACTGCCTATGTGATTCATGCAAAAAAAGGAGGGGGTTTGTAGTCATCATTTTGATATTTTAACTCCCTTAACAGATGCCTCTGATTCCTTCCATGGATTCAAGAAAACCTATGACAAGTGTTTGCATCAGCAGAAAATGAACAAGCCACTTTCCCTAGCAGAATATACATTTTTGCTGTGCATGTGTAGGTTTTCACCAAGTCACTCCTCCTGATGGAAAGATTTTCATACAAATTTAATAAAGAAATAATTTATGACAAGTGGATAGTGCTATTGCTTTCAGCTAGTAATGTCATACCTTAATATACAGGAGTAGCTCAACCCATCAGAACATAATAATGTCAAATTGCTTTATCAAATCCCTTTTTCCAAGGGCTAATTTCAGCGTGCTGCCCCTAGAAAGTTCCTGCACTCCTAATCTAACCAGCTACAAAGTTCTTAATTATTTAACCCAAGTTCTTAATTATATAATCCTCCTAATCTAACCAGCTACAAAGTTCTTAATTATTATTCTCCTTTTACCCTAATTCTGAGTTTAGTCCCTTCTCTTTGCCTAGCTACCCTGTTGCCAGAAAAGCAGACGAATGCTTCTAGGTGGCAAAAACAAACAATGTGGCCCTCCATTAATTCTACTCACTTTCAAGAAAACCTCAAATCATGTTTCTTTGCTCTATTTTTAAGTACAGTTCTTCCTGTTATATTGGCTTGGATGGTCCTCTCTGTTCAGGATAGACTGGCTCTGTTGGTTGCAGGATAACTTCCAAAATACAGTAGTCCTTCTAGAACAGGGGTAGGATACCTTGGCTCTTTTATGACTCGTGGACTTCAACTCCCAGAATTCCTGAGCCAGCCATGCCTGCCCCTGTTCTAGAAAGATTCAAATTTCTTTATGTTCAGTATTTCAATACTGTTACACAGTAACCATATCTGTTTCTTAGTCAAATGTTGATTTGAAATGTAGCAATGATTTCATTTTTGCACGTTGGTTATGTAAATTATTTTCCTCTCCAAACTATATCATTCCTTTGTTTTGTTTTGTTTTCAAATAAGTGCAGTTCTACCACTCCACCAATTTCATAGTTGTAGGAGGCAGAAGGTATGATCTTCAGTTTTCAACAGACATACAATAATATTATGCAGTTATTAAACTGCACTTAATAAAATGTATGGTTATGCCCAGAGACAATAGAATGAAGCTTTGGATCTGTCTGTCCCAAATGCCAACATTTAGAAGCATGTGTTAATCCTGAAAACCAAAAAAGGCTAAATAACTATGCAATCTTGCATATGGAGAAGTTTTGTAATGCAAAATCCCTTTTAAAATGAATAACATCAAATCTATAATTATATCAAAAAAGAAAAAAGGGAAATACTACTGTACAAAAGAAAGAAAGAAAGAAAGAAAGAAAGAAAGAAAGAAAGAAAGAAAGAAAGAAAGAAAAAGAGAAACATACTCAACCTACCTAAACTATTACTTTTGTTCTTGAGTTTCAGCATATGTTCATTGAAAGAAAATGCTTGGAGAAAATCATTTGCCTTCAGTTTGTAGGCAGTCCCTGCCTTCTAACTTTAAAAACATGTAGGAGATAAGTGAAACCCAGGGGAAGTATTGCTTTGTTCAGTCTAGCCAGCAAAAGAAATTATTATAGGATAAACCCACCTTCCTAATAGACCCAATGGAATGATAAAGGAACAGTCTGGTTTTCACCAGTCATGTCTTTGTATAAATGAAATTACAGGGGAGATACAACTTTGGAAAACAAAAGCTTTATTCTAGGCCTGAGATAATTCATCTGATACTGTAGGAGACATGATGGTGCCTTATCAAAACTAAATAGATAGTTGCTGAAGGAGCAAGATCAATAAAAAGAAAATGCCTTCTTCTTTTGCTGATTGAGACACACAAGGGGAATTTAGCTTGGGATCTAGTAATGAACTAGAGAGGTTTCATCCTTTTGAAACTTGTCATCAGATTATCATCCTACAAAAATAAATTTGGTTACCAAAAACATAACTTAAAAATAGTATTTACAGTTTGCACACATTTGGATTGAAACAAGTATTAGACTTCAAAAGAGACAGACTGAACAAAGAAGGTTTAAAAGAAGAAAAAGCCTTTGAAATACCTGAGAGAGAATTATTCTTCCTCAGGAATTTGGCCATGAATTTATCTTATCAAAGTTCTCTAGAAATAGGTATTGCTAAAGATGCCCATTACTATATAATGTTTCCTGATTCTAGGAATTTCAAGATGTTTACTCTTTCATCTTGTAAATAATTTATATTTATATGATTATTATTTTATAGTGGTTGCTCTTTTATGGTGTTACATTTCTCTAATATGCATTTTAATTCACTTGTTTTGCATTTGTTACAAATATTTTATCATATGTATTTGCTAGAACAATGGAACATGAGTCAAATGTCAGTAATAAGTAATCTGAAATTCATTTTACACCTTTCAAATGGCTCCCCCAATTCTCTTCCATTTGTTCCTTCTCTTTCTTACCCCCTTCATTTTTGTTTCTGTTCTCCTCTTATCCTGACACATGCTCTTTATTTCATTTTTTTTTTGTACCAGTCTAGTGGTTTGCTTTCCATTCTGACTCTCAGCTGGGATTCTTACAATGTATTGAGCCAAAAACTAGCCAATCCATCTTAAACTAATCTAGCATGATGAGAAAATTCTGCTCTCTTTCCATTTGTTCCTCTACATAGACATAGTACATGTCATTACAAATAAATTAACATGTTAATATTACAAATAAAAACTTTGTACTTGCCAGATCATCTTCTGGAAATGGTGCTTCTAGATTACACAGAAAGTATACTGAACAACAATTTATTGGCTTATTTTTCATGGTTTTTAAAAAATTCTTGATTCTAATATGCAGAAATGATTTTCCTGTGTACAATGTTTTCTATATACATAAAATTTCAACCAGATTGCAAAAATAACATAAGAATAATGTTTGCCCCATTTCATTTTCCCATAACATATATGGAGAAATATTAAATATCATATCCCAAAAGTGCTTTTTCAAAAGGCAACTGTATTTTCTTGGTTTTTCCTTGAAAAAAATTAATTTCTTCTCATCTGAAGAAGCTTCTTGGATGAGAGGCAAAACATTTTCAAGGAGAAAACCAAGAAAATCCACTTGCCTTTTGGAAAAGCACCTTTGGGTCAGCCATGACCTGGATAACTGAGAATCTCTAGAGACATCTCATGAATAAAAGGGTCAATAAGGTTGAGGATCAAGCAAGAGGATGATCTCCAGTATTGAGCGAAGGGTCCATTAACATAGTTTTCATTTATATGAGTATAACATTCCTTTTGTTTTCATGCACATATTTTGGGAGCATGGGAGGGAAAGAAAAAACATTTTACAAATGAGAAAGGAGGTCAAAATAAACTTGTTGTTGTTGTTAATTGCGAAGTCGTGTCCGACCCATCGCGACCCCATGGACAACGTTCCTCCAGGTCTTCCTGTCCTCTACGATCTTCTGGAGACCATTTAAGTTCACACCTACAGCTTCAGTGACTCCATCCAGCCATCTCATTCTCTGTCGTCCCCTTCTTCTATTGCCCTCAATCTTTCCCAGCATTAGGCCCTTTTCCAGTGAGTCCTTCCTTCTCATTAGGTGGCCAAAATATTTGAGTTTCAACTTCAGGATCTGGCCTTCTAAAGAACAGTCAGGGTTGATCTCTTCTAGGACTGACCGGTTTGAACGCCTTGCAGTCCAAGGGACTCGCAGGAGTCTTCTCCAGCACCATAATTCGAAATTATATAAAATAAATATAATAAACTTACTGTTGAAGAAATGAAAACTGTTAGAAACCAAAATTGATAAATACACCTTTTCCAACTATACCAGTGGCAGGATAATAATAAGAATTCCAATGCCTTTTGCAGAGGATGGCATCTCTGATTTTATGTACATTAAGATGACCTCCAAATAATCCTGTGTATGTACCTCCATAACTGAACAATGAAATACACTGTACAAACAGCATTTTAATGTAGATATATTGACATACAGGTCATTTTGGTTGGAGACTTTATCCAACTTAACTACATTTTGAAACTAAAGCTATTTATTAAGTAGAAAATTACCTTGAATTTGTATTGAAAATATGGGTCTTTCTCAAAGAACAAAAGAATATTTGTTGCACTTTCTTTATAATTACTGATTCAATCAGATAAAGAAGTTGCTTTAGCAAATTCTTCTTCTTGAATCCTTTTTTATTATACTTTTTATTCTTCTTTTTAATTAGGCTTCCTAAAGTCCTACCTCATTTATTTCTCTAGGAACATTGATGAAAATAATGTTTTAATATCTTGGATGAGAAAGCAATGGCATTATTCAAACATTTTTCAATAAAGGGAGTTTTTGAAATAAAAGGGAATTATTGCAAATATCAAAAATATTTCAGGCTGATGTAAAATGCGATCTCTTTTGTTCTCCTCTTTTCATAATTCACAGTGAAAGGTAAATTCTCCTTTTGGAACCTGAATCAAGTTATTAGAAACAGCAGCCGATATTTTATCATTGTCATCAGCAGGCGAAGGATTAATTGCTGTCACTGTTAATACTATGGCACCTTGTGGGGTACAAATTACATTTTTGTAACCTCAGGACCTTAATCAAAAACAAAATGATCAGAGCTCATATTAATCTCTTGCAGCCAGAAGCAGCCTTTCCATTGCAAATGAATGCAAGGTCAGCAGTGCAGCCTCAGAAAAAGAGGGAGCAGACTTATCAGCCATGTACACATGGCATGGCCCAGAAGCAACAACACTGTGAAACTGAAGGGAACATCAAATTAAATGGCACATTCAGTCAATGGCCTTTTCAGACAATTTACTGAAAATAGAAATCAAACAATTGTGGTGATTTTTCTCTGCTTTTTTGCCCACAAAACCTCATGACTTCATCCAGCAAAGAAATAGCTATAGGAAGAGAGGAGGGAGAACTGAACTTTCATTAAACTGAAATTGTCATAATGTTTTCTCATCTATGGAGTGTTAGAAACTTCAGGATGATAGCTACTAAACAAACTACGTGAATTTAATATCATCCTGATATACTGTATAAGTTTTTAATGTGCAAAATAGGTTTTGAAAACATGGATGGCATTTTATCTCTTCATCTTTTGTCTGAAGTGTAAGTTGAATCATGTCTATATCATTCTGAATATGAATGTATAGTTTTAGCTTTCCAGTATATTGATTCTATACTTTTTCAATCGTAGTTGTTCATAACATTCTAATGCAAATATGAATGCTATTAATGAGAAAGAGAGAGAGGGACACACTCACACACGCACACACACACACACACACACAGAGAGAGAGAGAGAGAGAGAGAGATAGAGAGAGCACTAACTGAAACCAACTGTTCCATATTATCTCCTGTCACTTGGTTCTATCACTTTCTATGCATTAAAAAAGAAGATCTGAACTGGGATTTTAATAGTAATCATGTATATTTAAACCTCTACCTATCAATTTAGGACTACCACAAGTTGATGGATGCTGTCATCCAGCTGATCTAAGCCTAAGCCAAACTGGTTCTTTAAAATCATACAGTGGAATAATCATACCATCAGACAGGGTTCAGGCAGGACAGATAAATGTTTCAGTACATTTAAAGAAAGAAGTGTATGTCTGAATCTTATGTTAAAAAAATCAGAGTTGGTCGATCAAGCAATATCATATTTCCAGTTAGGTATTTAACTGAAGTTGTATGAATGCTGCCATGTGATTAGTGGATATATAATACATGATGCATCATCTGGAATGCAATGGAAATTCCCCAGAATAATGTATTGAAAAGTGAAACTAATTAAATAATGTGTTTCCTGTGCATTGTTGGAACTGTTTTAAAATAGATTTTTATTAGATATTTTAATATTTCTATTTTAATATATGTAAATATAATTGCAGGTGGGAGTAAGAGGGAGTAAGTTAGAGGGAGTAGGATACAAAGAGTAACAAGAAATGTACAAATGTCACGGAGACTACAATTTTCTAGTTCCTCGTTAACTGATTGAGAATAACTGAATTTATAGTTCTATATTGTTTTAAAAACTTAAAATCACTATTAAGCACTATGTAAAGCATAAATATTAGGAATCATGATCAATACAATTTAAATAATAAAATGAAGATTGAACTGTAATAAATTCTGTTAATATTACTAGAAGTCTATACAATTAAAATATAGACTTTATGCAGAGAGAAATCCAAGTATTGGATGCGGTACAAATCCATTTTTGAACTATAACCCAGGAATGGTTTCCAATTTGAATCTGAATTACTTTTAAGATATAAGGTTATTCTAGACATCAAAGCATACCCCCACAACTTAGTTAAGCATTTTTCCATAGAAGGGATCAAACATCCTTTTCAATATAAGCCATAACTCCTTGCAGCAGTTAGCATGTACAAAGCTCATTCAGCATACTTTGTGGAAACATAAGGTTTAAGAAGTTTGGTAAAAAGTTCACAGGTTGAGAATGGGTATTCAACTTTTAAGTTTGATTTCATTAATGAGTTTTAAATGAGTTTTACAATATTGCCACAGATATGAAAGGGTAGGTAATTATTTCATTTTCACAATTTTTTAAAGAAAATGAACTATCCATTTTAGCAATGGATAGTAATATTGTATACCGGTGATAAAATATCATAGTAGTTTTCTCTAATATTCTGTGTCACTGTTGCAATTTTTAAAGATATTTCAGATTGTAACTGAAGTGTACCTCAGCATTTAAATTTTTTAGAAACATCTCATAAATAGTCTGGCAAATATCATTCTTGAAAAGATTCTTTTAAGGATTAAATTTATTTATATATCTTGTTTGTCCATGAAACTAAAGTGACATGGAGTTACCATCATTTTGTAGGAAATGGAGGAGAAGGTCATGTCTTTTAAAAATGAATTCATTTCTGTTGTTTGATCCATCAGAAAATGAAATCAATTCTGAAAAGATCATTTCACAGTTACTTGATATCCCTGAGGCAGCAAGATAATCACTTTGCTGAAACTATTAACATTATTGTTAATTCATCATTTCACTTTAATTCAGTTGAGCTTTTTGCATATAATGCCTAACCTAAAGCTAAGAAGTTTTACAAGAGGCAGTTATTAAAAAAAAAAAAAGAATGGTTAGGCAATTCTCTTAAAGTTTCAGTTGTATAAAAAGATAGGTTTCCCAGGTTTCCTTTGCCATCAATATTTTTACAGCCATGTATGTATTCCATGTATTATATAAATTATAGAAAAGTTCACACAAAGTAAACTCCAAAACCATTCCAGCATGCTTTTATAGAGAAAAGCTGTTGAAACATAATTATGAAGCAAAATATACCACAATTTTCAATGTTTCTGTCTTTAAGAATTAACAACTGTTCATAAATTTGTAATTATCCAAACTAGGGTTTCTACCACAATATAATCAACATTTGAAATGAAAGACATCCATCATGTTGTCATGAAAAAGAAATGTATTTAAACCTAAGGTAGAAGTATACTGTAGAAGATGTTACTGAACAGGAAAAAAAAATCTTAAATGTTGGAAAACAATACCTTTTATATCATGTAGTGTGCTTCACTAAACACACCCTTAATTAACTTGCAGAACATCTCAATTTTATTTATAATCTTACACTTATTTCAGTTTACAGATTTATTTTGATTTATTTCATTTGTTTATTATCCTTTTAGATTATGTAGTTTAGACTACAATTGTCTATATGGTTAACTTGGGAGTAAGCTCCATTAAAATCAGAAGGATTTAACAAGAGATAATGCTGCAGTAAACAAATGGCACTCAGTCCTTGTTACTGCCTCTTATCAGTAGGGATCTTATCATTACAGGTAGTCCTTTACTTATAAACACATTTGGACCAGAATGTCTGTTGCTAAAAGGGGCAGTTTTTAAGTGAGTCATGCACTTTTTTTCCACAGCTGTTAATCAAATCACCGTGATCATTAAATCAATCATGAAGTTGTTAAGCAAATCCAGGTTCCCCAATTGAATTTGCTTGTCAGAAGCCAGCTGGGAAGGTCACAAATAGCAATCACATGATCCTGGGATGCTGCAATTATCATAAATACATGCTGGTTACCAAGCATCAACATTTTGATCATGTGACTACTAGGATGCTGCGGTCCTCAACGGTAAGTATGAGGACTGGTCATAAATTCCTTTTTTCATCATCATTGTAGCTTCTAATGGTTAGTAAATGAATAATCATAAGGTGAGGACTACCTGCATTCAATAAAGGATAGCTATTTGATCTGGCAGTAAGGAAGCTCAGCAGTGAAATATTGGAGGGCAAAAATATTGACACTCAAGGTATTTCTGCATATTATAAATCAGGCTTTCTCAAACTGTATTCTGCTCAATCTTAGGAATCCGTGGTAAAGATGCTAGGAGACCATGAGTTTTGATCTTCTTGTAGGCATGAAAGCTGATTGGATTACTAGGCCAGTCACCCTCTCTCAGGCTAACTCACTTCACATGGTTCTTGTTGTGGGTGAAAAGAGGAGAAAGCAGTAATATGTAAGTTAGCTGGCTTGAGTTACTTATAAAATAATAGAAGCAGATTTAAAAAAATTAAAGCAGTCTTTGGAAGGCTGGGACCTATTTTTTGGATGGCATGCCTATTTAATATTTAATAAAAAAGTGGATTGGGTTTTTAAGTCTCATATTATAAGAAACTCTTTGCTAAGAGTGTGGAGAAAGTATTATAAAAGTGACTTCAAAATACCATTATGGGCTATACCTCGGCATGCCATAGAAGGTATAAGGAAAGGGGTAAATATGGACAAGGTCTCTTACGTACAGTTATTAAGATGGGATGGCCAAGACTGGCAGTTAAAATCTTTGGAAGAATTAACACATGAAAACTTAACTTATTCATGGTTCCAATATAGACAAATAGTGGATAGATGGAAGATGGATTGTAAAATGGGCTGGCTTAGAGAAGATGGAATTTTTTTAAAACAAGTAAGAGATCAAAGGCCAACCCATATTAAGAGAGTTTATGGGGTTTTAGTGGAATTAGATTCAGAACTTGAACTAGTTAAAGATTGTATGATTAAATGGGCACAGAATATTGGTGAAACGATTTCAATGGATACTTGGGAACTTATTTGGATAAGAAATGTTAAATTCACACAAGCGCAAAATTTAAGAGAGAATTTTTATAAGATGTTTTATAGATGGCACCTTGACCCAAAGAAAATGTCCATTATGTACCCTAATCTACAGCCGAAATGCTGGAGATGTGGATATTTGGATGCTACCTATTACCATATTTGGTGGACGTGTAAGCATATAAAAGCTTTTTGGATTAAGATATGGTGGAATATTCAAAGAATTTTTAAAAGAAGGGTAAAATTTACTCCGCAATTATTTTTACTAGGTATTGTTATTGACTGTGATGCTAAGGAGGTTATATTGATGTTAAATTTGATTACAGCCGCTAGGTTGTTAATAGGACAATATTGGAAGAAGGAATCTTTGCCTACTTTACAAGAATGGTTTCATAAAGTTTCGTATTTGGCAGAAATGGCAAAGATTTCGGCTTTCTTAAAGGAGCAATCTCAAGAAAAATTTTTTGCGGTATGGGAAAAATGGATAAATTTTATACAACATAATTTGGATATGGAAAAATATTATTTAGCCTTTTTATAATTTGTAATGATTGTTTTTTCTTTCTTTCTTTCTTCTTTTTCTTTTTTATATATATACATTTTTAATGTATTATTATTCATATATTTTTTTTTTTTTATATATATATATGCTTTATTTTTCGTCTACTTTCTTCTTTCTTCTTTCTCTCTCTCTCTTCTCTTTTTATTTTTTATTTTTTTTCTTTTTTAGTATATATTATTCATTTTAAAGTTTATGTTATGTATATTATTTCTATATATATTATTACTGTGATTTTTATTATTATTATTAATTATTTTATAAATTGCAAATGTTATTTTTAAAATATTTGTTAAATAATCCTATATTCAGTTCTGGGAAGTCGGGGGGGGGGGGGTGGTTGGGGAGGGGGGGGTGGATTTTTATTTGTAAAACTTTTGAAAAATTTCAATAAAAAAAAAAAAAAAAAAAAAAAATTAAAGCAGTCATGAACTGAATAGCCACCTATCTGAAATGGTATGGGGTCTCTTGCTTGAGCAGGGGGTTGTACTAGAAGACCTCCAAGGTCCCTTCCAGCTTTATTCTGATTTATAAAGGAGTTCCTTGGGAGTTTAAAAGCAAAACACAAGTTTCCATCGACACAGCCATTTTTAAAAATCACATAAACTTTCGGTATTATAGGATTTTTTTTAAAATAAAAAAGTAACAGATTCTGTGGCTTAAAATATATTGATCCACATGCCCCCCTCCCCCATCTCCAGCACTGAGCTATTTTGTTAACTTCAAGTATAGTAGAGGTTCTAGTGTCTTTATGGAAGCCCAGTTCAATGAACATTTGGGATAGCTTCCACATTGAGAAGCCTTTGTTTCATGAAGGAATGTAGCTCACTCAGCTATTGTATATCTTTTAAAAATGTACATGTGTGGGGAAAAAAATATGAGATTGGAAATGCTGGAGGCTTGAAGATAAAAATGGCTGTGCATCAGACAGAAAATATGTTGGCGGTAGTATAAATGTTGATAATTTATAAACATATTGCCATGTGTTTCTCACTGCCTCTCCTGGTCCTTTAAATCTCTTCAGACTCAATCCTTTAAATATTTATAAAACTGTTCCAAGGTTTGAATAGCAAAGGGAGAAGATTGAAGTATAGCTGCTGAAAAACTAATAGCATTATCAGCAGTGGCAACATTTTCCACCAAGTAAGTGGAAGCCATGGGCTCTAATTTATCCACTCACTTCCTCAGTTTTTCTTCTATACTTGCTTTTATTTTATTAAAGATTGTGTATATATAAACAGATAAGTAAAGGGGAAAATTGCATGGTGACAATTTCACACATTTTATATTTCCATCAATTTATTTAAACCTCATTTAGGTTCCAGAGGCATTTTTGAAAAATATGTTACCGACTACAATTCTTTGGAGTGAACCTACCAGAGAAAAAGACAGAGGAAGGTAGAAGGCAAGAGGGAATGGAGGTGGACTTATCAGATGTTTGACAAAAGGGAAGATATGTCCTCCTTTTTTCTCCTCATGTCCTCCAGCATAGCTTTAAAATAAAACATTGTCTTACTGAGTACTTTGTGTTTTGGTTTTAAATTTTTGACTGTTTTCACAGTAGCAGACTTTCAAACTTTTGTGTATAGTGTACTTGTATATTGTTTGCTTTGTTTTCCTTTGTCCACCAACAGATTTGACAGCCTAAATTTACATGATTTGACTTATTTTCTGATTCCAGTAATCAAGTTCAATTCAGCCCTTTCAAATCTTTGATCAGTGTAGTCTTTAGATTAGAACATATGAAATGTTTCTATAATGACATTTGGAAAATAAATTGTCATCAGTTCTATATTATTGCCCCCATGAGGTCAAAAAGTTTAGAGATTCTTAATGATTATCACATATCACCTCTGGTGTATGCATGTGTGTATGTCTCCCTCCCCACGCACACAATTTGCTTCTCAGTTATTTCAAAACATAATATATCTTAGCAGTTAATGATTGCAAATACATAACTCCCTCTTCTTTAACTACTGAGTCCAAATAACTTTCAAATAAAACTTAGATATTGAAGACTATGAGAACTGAAAAACTTCTGGGCTGAGAGATATCTGTAGTTTAGAGATATTTATAGTTTAGGAAGCACAGACCTTAGAGAATGCCTTTCTCTCTAGTCAGAATCCTATCCTTCATTGTAAGGATCCTCCCTTAATACATTTTATGAGATAATATTTCAGGGGCTTTCACTCTACATATAAAGTATATACAATTCTCTAACATATTTTTGGATAATTAAAATAATTTTGCATAATTTCCCAAATTCTTGACATTCTTCTAAATTTAATTATCATAATTCATTGATGTAATTGTGATTAATCACATATTCTCTAATATTTTAAATGCATATGTGTTCCAAATACATTGAAAATATTGTTATTTTGATTTGCTTTAGCAAATCATATTGGGGATTTGCTCATGAACATTTGGTTTTTTATTTGACTAATACTTGCTACAGCCAAAAGAAACTTTCAACAATTCAAAAAGCCATCAAATGCAGGAAAACATGCATGATATAATTATGGCAATAGATATCCATCTAAACTTGAATGCACATATATATTGATCAAAATCACCCAGTTGTAATATTTTCATATGGCAAAATCTGAGGGACTTTTTTAAACTTTTAATCAGATTAATTGAATAATAAAGATATACTATTTTGAGAAAAAAGGCATTGGTTCTAGAGGGCTAAGTATTCATATAGTCTTTGTTATACAGTTGCTGATTATCATTGTAACCCCTACTCCCCTTTATTTATAATAATAATTTCAGATTTCAGGAGCTTTTTAAAACAGTCTAATTAGGAACTGGCACAGAATCAAAATCACGTGCATTAGTACCACTTTACAAATCCTTAGTAAGATCACACCTGGAATACTGCATCCAATTCTGGTCACCACATTACCAAAAAGATGTTGAAACTTTGGAAAAGCAACTAAGATGATTAAGAACCTGGAGACAAACACATATGAAGAACAGTTGCAAGAATTGGGTATCGCCAGTCTAGAGAAAAGAAGAACTAGGAGTGACATTATAGCAGTGTTCTAGTATTTCCAAAGCACCAGAAGGCAAGACAAGAAACAATGGATGGAAACTAATTTAGGAGAGAAGCAACCTGGAATTAAGGAGAAATTTCTTAACAGTGGAACAGTTTGCCTTCTGAAGTTGTAGGTGCTTTATCACTGGAGGCTTTTAAGAAAAGTCTGAACAGCCACCTATCTGAAATGAAATGGTATAGGGTCTCCTGCTTGACTGGACTAGAAGACTCCAAGGTCCCTTCCACCTCTATTCTGATTGATTGAGACTGTGAGTACTGCCTTCTGTTAATATGTTCTCATACATAGCTTAAGACTGCAAAAAAAGAAAAGAAATATATAAATCTTGAAATTTTATATTACAAAGCAATATCAGAGAGAATATTTGTGAGATATAAGATATAAAACAGTGTTTGTGAAACTTGGAAACTTTTAGATGTGTGGACTTCATCTTTCAGAAATACCCAGGCCCACTCCCCAACTTCCAGAATCTGCTGTGGATTTGTTTTAACAGTTCTGTTTTCCAAATATAGATTCTACTGGAGCACAGACAACAAGCAAATGGAATTCATTGATATCATTGTTCACAGAAAGGAAATAGGAGTGCATCTTTAGAATTTTGTGCAAAATCATGTTAGGAAATTTTCATGAAAAAAAATGTATCATATTCTGAGTGGAAAAGAATGTGTCAAAATGTAGTATGTAGAAAATACATACAGGTGGTCCTTATTTACTGACAACAGTTGGGACCAGCAAGTTTGTCCTAAGCAATGTGATTGTAAAGTGAAACATCATATTGGGTATGTCTAGTTTAACGAAGAGAAGGACAAGGGGGGACATGATAGCAGTATTCCAATATCTCAGGGGCTGCCATAAAGAAGAGGGAATTAAGCTATTTTCCAAAGCACCTGAAGGCAGGACAAGAAGCAACGGGTGGAAACTAATCAAGGAGAGAAGCAACCTAGAACTAAGGAGAAACTTCCTGACAGTGAGAACAATTAATCAGTGGAACAGCTTGCCTCCAGAAGCAGTAAATGCTCCAACACTGGAAGTTTTTAAGAAGAGACTGGACAGCCATTTGTCCGAAATGGTGTAGGGTTTCCTGCCCGAGCAGGGGGTTGGACTAGATGACCTCCAAGGTCCCTTCCAACTTTACTATTATTATTATTATTATTATTATTATTATTATTATTATTATTATTATTATTATTATTATTATTATTATTATTATTATATGATGTCAGTTTATCAGCTCCAGCTGCAGGCATTAAACATATTACCTGCAGTTAAGAGTACTATCATTTAACCATGACTTGTGATTTTTTTGCTAGCTTCCTCATTGTCTTCACTTGTTGGAAGTGTAAAGGTTGTAAATAATGATCACAGGATGTTGCAATCATTGTAAATGTGCACAGTTTCCAATTGTCCAATTGCAATGATGTGATCACAGGGATGCTGTGATGGCTACAGGTTTGAGAATTGGTTGTAAATACCTTTTCAAAATACCATCATAACTTAACTAGTTGCTGAATGAGCAGTCATAGGTTAAGACTATCTGTATAATTTATAAAAACACCTGAAATTCATACCATCATAGAGTCTCAAATATAAATGAAATGATTTGTTGGAACAGAACAAAATATTATGTCAATATATGCAGCAAGTGTATAGGCCTGATTTATAATAATTTGTACAATCTCTAGGGTGTATTTTAGTTAAATTTTTAAATGTAATTATAAAAATCTTTTTGGGGGTTGATTTAGTTATTCTGAACATAATTTAACATTTTTGCAATTAATTTTATGCCCAGATTTATTTATTTATTTATGAATTGATTTAGATTAGAACATCTGATTATCTCTTTTCATATCACCTTATGTGCTTCTTAAAATGAATAGATAAGGTTCACTTAGGTATCTCAGCTAGAATGGTAACAACAGATATTAAAATCTTAGTAGCCAACTCATACTGTGGAACATGTTTTCCCATGTTTGGGTTATTGCTAGTTCATAAAAATATATTTCAGAATATTTTGCCTATTAAGTTATTTCTGGTTTTATCTAATACAAGCAGGGTGGGCAAACTTAATGGCACTCAGCCTCATCTACAATGTTCCAGATTTTTGCAACCATAAAAATTAAGTTGGGCCAAGAAGATAGAGCAAAGGTTGAAAAATAGAACAATAAAATTGAAATGGTGTGTGAATTATAGTATGCAGGCTTCAACAATGATTTGAAAGAAACAATCCAGACTTCACATGAGCACGAAACGTCTACTATTTACCATAGCAGCCTGACTTTTTGCAGGAAGGAGAAGGAAAAGGAGAAGCAGAAGGAGTCATATTAAAGTCAGTTCCTGCTGCTGTGAAACCTAAAGCACTATTTAAAATCCTTTTTGAAAAGTGCACAGCCAGAATATGCATTAAGATAAATATAAATAAATATTCAGCTTCTCTTAATATTTTACCAGTAGAAAATAATCTAATGTGTTTGCCACTGCTGCCCAATTTCATTTTCTAAATAGTGAAGCTAAATAACCATGAATTTGGTCTATGGGTATTAATGCATTAAAATTAAACAAAATATCTCACAAATCTCACAAACACACAGAGTTTTGTTCTAAACTATCTCTAAAATTTAACTTAATATAAAGTTCACATGAGATACTTATATACATACATATTATTTCACTCCGCCATATTAGATCTGTAGTTCTAAGTATTTGTGTTTAAACTGTATAAGGAAAAAGATTGCTGCAATAGTCATTTAGAGAAATAGAATGGGAAAAAAAATATGTAGCCTTCATTATTACTTTACTCCAAATATCTGCTGTTTTTTTTAAAGAATCAGTAATAATTACATTCTTTTTATAATATCAACAGTATTTTGAAGATTTTTTCATAAGAATATTTAATTATACAATTCATGGAAATGCAGTCATTTTGGGGTATTTAACTCTCCTGATGAAATCCACAGCAGGCCTTATAAGTGAAAATAGGAAAATGCCAGCATGGATTAAAATTAGAATTCTTTCATATCCGCAATCACCTATATCATTCCCCTCATTAAATTACTTTAAAAGTGAAAATAGTTATTGCTCTCAGTCTCTGCAGGAAATAACTTGCTCTTGCTACTGTAGTTTACACAATCTGTGTTAATTGCTGAGAGCTTGAGACAGATGTTAAAAATGTAGCAACACCCTGTAAGAGTATCAATGCAAGTTTCATATAAGATGAAGAAACCAAAACTATCAAACTTCCACTGCCTGAAAATCTTTTAACTAAATATTATCATCTGTAATTGTCACAGGGCTGGCCTCAAAAAAGGTAAGCAAATTCAGGTAATACCTGAATGGGAGATGATCCCAGGGCTATCCTATCTTAACCAGGCAGTCAAAAAGAATTCTAGAAGATGAGAATGGTAAAAACTCCATATTTCTATTCTAGTCTTTCTAGAGAATCTGCAACATAGTGTAGTCACCGTGAATCAAGTTTGACACAAGGGAACCTCTTCATGAATGGTTCATCAATACATAAGTTAAGGATAGGAGCATAAGTGTCTCCCCCATTTCTTGGCTTACACATATGGTCCAAAATGTCAAGATAGCATCTACACTATTATTTTTATATATACTGTATATAAAAAACTGGTGGAACATTGATTATATCATTGTGGTCACCATCTTAACATTTTGACCAAACCAAGAACCGCCTGGTTGAGAATGTTTGCCAGAAAGCTATTGTTTTTGTAATTTATGGAACTCCTTCCATAATTGTTGAACACCATTGGTGGGTAGTTTCATCCCATTTTGATCCAGGAAGAAATGAAAAGCACACAGTAAAGTTTACTGAAACATTAATGTACTTTTAAAAAGATTTTTTTAAAAAAACTTTTTTCCACAAAAAATAAAGAAAGACCATGAAATTCCTTGGTCTGACATAGCCTTATCAACTCTGCATGAAGTACTTGCCATTCAATCCCCATTCAATCTCCCCTAATAAAAAATAAATAAAACTCTAACTTTCAGTTTAATTTATTTTGTTGGAGTGAGGAATTCATCAGCCAGGAAATGTAATGTTAGGTATATGTATCCTATATTAAGATCAAAGCTTGAAGTGCTGCTGGATATATGGTAGTCATTGGTTGATGATAAAAATATTGCGAGGAGGAGGAGGAGAAGGAGGAAAGGAGGAATCTCTGCAACTGAATTATCATATGTGAAGAAGAGGACTTGATTTCTGAATTGGTGGAACAGAAAATGAAACTGACACTGGAAGAAACTAGAATAAGCATCATACAGGACTGTAGAAGGTTATTAATGGGCTGATATCAGTGGTGGGATTCAGCCAGTTTGCACCACTTTGGCAGAACTGGTAGCTAATTTTTTGTTGCTCAGGCCCAGAATGGACTTCCAGAAGCGGCATCCACACAGAGAATCAGTTGTTCACATATTTGAATCCCACCACTGGCTGATATGCTCCATGCAGATTGCTGGCTCATGTCTATTCTTTTTGCTTCCAGGGATTCAGATTGGGAAGTGGTATATATGAATACTGGTTTAAATTCCCTGACAGATGTAATGCTGTCTGCCCTTTTCAATACTGAGTACTAGAAATAAAATATCAGGAGATCTTGATTAATAGAGTTTGAACTTGAAGAAAAAACAAATGTGCAGAGAGCAAGGAAGCAACCAAACAAGTCTAGTTATCAGCTACCAGAGATAAGAAATGCCATAGAACAGGTCACATCCATCAAAATTAGACAAGGTCTTGAATGACAGCCACCAAAGATAAGAACTGCCTTGAGGCAGATCACATAATGGCCAACCCTCCCCAAACCCCAAACCCATAACTCTAAGATAATGTGAAAAGGAATGAGTGACAGATAGTGTTGAGAAGAGTTTTAAAGGACAGTTATGAGGAGGTTTATTTTGAGAAAGTTCACTATTTGTGTACTTTAGCATCAGATTCTCAAATGTTATCTCTCCCTCCGAACTCATCCAATTCATAGTGGGAAAAAACCTAAGTACGTGAACCATTTTAAATAATAATGCTTTTATGAGACTCTCATGCGTTGTGATCCCTTCAGCATTCTGTTACTACACAAGATCCTGAACTCCTGCATTCATGTTGAAAGTGTGCAACTATAAAGGGATAAATCTGTAACATTAGGCAGGAAGAAGATATATGTAGGTAATATAATTGACAACTTTGCATGCCATGATGTTACACTGTTTCTCTACAGTTTTAACAACCACTTCCACACTTAATTGTACTTCTTAAGATTCTATAGTAGGAGAGATTATCATTTTTAAGGATATTTGTTTTCTATTTATTTATTACTCTTTTTTATTTATCTAACATAATAGTAAAATAATTCCACTTAGTATTAAAATATGGTACATAACACCCAACACTCTATACTTCCACCCTGTTAACTGAGGATGGGGAGAATTCTTCTTTTTTTTAAATATAAAGTTATTGTTTATATATATCATAAACAGAATGGGAGCACTCTCAAATCTGGAAGAAAAATTCAGTAGGGAATAAATTGTACCTAACAGATTAATGTACCCAGGTTGACAGCACTGTATGCTCAGATTTTAAAACTTAGACTTTGGATCTTATTTTCAGCCATGTTTCTGTTGTTGCATTAAAACAGCTATCTCACTATTAACAGCTGAAAATAGATGTGCCTACTGAAATTAATCAGTAAATATAAATTAAAATTTAAAGTCCATTCTTCTTCTTTATGCATAAGATCTTTTTTTCTTTTTTTTCAATTTTTATTATTTTATTTTCATTGCAATCATAAGAAAAAAAATTCAGATACATAAGAAGTTAAAATACAACACACAAATTCCAACATTGCTCACCCATTTCCCCCCAGACCACATCCCCCTCTCATCTCTTCACTTCCCCCTTCCTTCTACCTCCTCCTCTCCTCTCCTCTCTCTCTCCTCCATCTTTCTACTTACTTGTCCCTCTCCTCTTCTTCTCAATTGGATGCGGTCTGCGGGAAAATGCCTGAGCAATCCTCTATCACCAAAATCTGAACTATTGAACATACTACCCATACTCTCCCCGCCCCCCTCCCCCCACCCCCTTTCCACCCCTGACTTCCCAGAGCTCCGTACAGGGTTACAAAAAAAAGAAGAAGAAAAGAAAAAAAAGAAAACTAAACATAGTCAACTTAAATTTATTACTTATACAATAACCGGAATCCTAATAACCCTTAACTCTCT
The DNA here is from genome assembly GCF_016545835.1 of Crotalus tigris. Classification (NCBI taxonomy): domain Eukaryota; kingdom Metazoa; phylum Chordata; class Lepidosauria; order Squamata; family Viperidae; genus Crotalus; species Crotalus tigris. The sequence goes on along the minus strand of NW_024096823.1, from coordinate 4,467,745 downwards.
GCAAACTTGAATTCATAATTTAATAAAAATCCATTATTCATAAAATAAATGAAACTTTGTTGTTCCATACTTCTTCTGAATATATTCTATCCATCTTCTCCATACAGAAACATATCTCTTTTGTGACTGATCCTTTAAGTAAGCAGAAATTTTAGCCATTTCTGCTAAATTAGAAACCTTGAACACCCATTTTTCCAAAGAAGGCAGAGAATCTTTTTTCCAATATTGACCCACCAATAGTCTTGCTGCTGTTATTAAATTCAGCATTAAAATAGTTTCTTTAACATCAAAATCCACAAAAATACCCAAAAGAAATAATTGGGGAGTAAATATAATTTTCCTTTTAAAAACCTTTTGAATGTTCCACCAAATCATAATCCAAAAAGCTTTAATATTTTTACAAGTCCACCAACATGAAAATAAGTTGCATCCAAGGAACCACATCTCCAACATTTGGGTTGCAAATTCAGATATATACAAGATAACTTTTTAGGATCCAAATGCCATCTATAAAACATTTTATAAAAGTTTTCCCTCAAATTTTGTGCTTGAGTAAATTTAACATTTCTAACCCAGATTATCTCCCAAGAATCCATTAAGATTGGTTCCTGTATATTCTGGGCCCATTTGATCATACAATCTTTTACTAACTCTGTTTCTGAATCCAATTTTATCAACTCATTATAAATTCTTTTGATATGAGCAAATTTCTGATCTTTAATCTGAATTACTAAGTTTTTCTCTGTTAAAGTAATTCCCACCTTCTTATCTACCCTCCATCTCTCCATTATTTGTAAATATTGAAACCATGATTGTAAAATATTTTCTTGCCTTAACAAATCAAAAGACTTTAATTGCCAATCTGTACCTGACCAAATGAGCAACTCTTTATAGGAAATATTGTCAAAATTCACCCCTTTAGAAATCCCTTGAATTGTCTGTCCAGGAATCCCCCAAATGGATATTTTATAGTTCAATTTATAATAATACTTCCTCCAGACACGGAGTATGGCATTGCTTAAAATATGTGACTTAAACACCCAATCTACTTTCTTATCAAAAACTAAATGTGCGTGCCAACCAAATAATAAATCCCAGCCTTCAAGAACCAAAATATTTTTGTTTGTTAAATTGAGGCAATCACTTACTAAAGTTAAAATGGCCGCATCATAATATAATTTCCGATTAGGTGCTTTAAGTCCACCCCTTTCTCTAGCATCTTGTAAAATCTTAAACTTAACCCTTGGTTTCTTGCCACCCCATATAAATTTATTAATACCCTTCTGCCACTCTTCCAAATTTGCATCCTTTTTCAAAATGGGTAACATCTGAAATAAAAAAAGAAATTTTGGTAGAACATTCATCTTTACTACTGAAATTCTCCCCAACAAAGATAATTGTAGTTTTTGCCAGTCATTTAGGTCTTTTTGTACCTTTATCCACAATTGTTCATAATTATTCTTATACAATTTCCCATTAGATGTTGTGATATATACTCCTAAATACTTAACCTTATTAACTACATCATAACCTGTTGCTTCAGCTATAGTATCTTTTCCCTTCATAGACACATTTTTAAGTAAAATTTTAGTTTTATTCTTATTCACCTTGAAATCAGAAACCTGTCCATACTGTGCTAAAATTTCAACCAATTCATTAACCGAATCTATTGGATAAGATAATGTCACCACCAAATCATCAGCAAAAGCTTTCAACCTATAATCAATCTTATTTATTTTTATTCCTTTTAATCTAGAGGATTCTCGAATTTTAATGTAAGATTTCCATAGTTAATACAAATAACAAAGGGGATAAAGGACAACCTTGCCTAGTACCTTTTTCTATTTTAAATTGCTCTGTTAATCCCCCATTAATTATAATTTGTGCTGATTGTTGCTGATATACAGCTTTAAGAGCACACAAGAATTTATCTCCAAAATTCATTTCCTCTACCACTTTCAATAAAAATTTCCAATCAAAAAGCTTTCTCCGCATCTATAAATATTAAGGCAGCAGGAATTTGATTATTCTTATCCAAATATTCTATTATATTAACCAATTGTCTTACATTATTTTTCATGTATCTTCCCGTTATAAATCCCGATTGATCAGTATGAATCAGTTGTTTCAAAACCTGCATTAATCCATTTGCCAAAATCTTTGCAAAAATCTTATACTCCGTATTTAACAAAGATATAGGCCTATAATTTCTAGGCTGGGACAAGTCTTGATCATCCTTTGGAATCAATGATATGAAAACCCTTTTCCAAGATGGAGGTAACTCTGCTACCAGCAAAATGTCATTAAAAAGTTCCTTCAATGGTTCTATCATTTCTTCCAGTAGCATCTTGTACTAAATTGCAGTTAATCCATCAGTACCTGGCGTCTTACCAGCCTTTAATTGTTTAATTGCAGAGGTAATCTCTTCAGCAGTAATTGCAGCATTAATTCCATCACGCCGATCAGTCGTAAGTCTGGGAAAATTGACTTGTTGTAAATAATTTTCTACCTCTAAGATTTGTATAGCTTCACTAGTTTATAACTTAGAATAAAAATCTAAAAAAGCCTTTTTAATCAAATTTTGTTGATACACCTCTTTGCCTTTATAACATATTTTGTTTATAATCCTTGATTTCTGCTTCTTACGTAATTGATAAGCCAACCATCTACCAGGTTTATTTGCATTATAAAATTATTATACTTCATGTACCTCAAATTAATTGCCATCTGATCCGCTATTAACATATTAAATTGTTCCTTAAGCAGAGTTATAGAAGCTTTCAGATTATTATCCATTGGATTTGATAATAAAATCTTTTCCTTACATTTAATCTCATCTTCCAACTCTTTACGCTTGTCAGTTTGTTTACGTCTATGAGCATTATTCATAGAGATCAAAATCCCTCGCATGTATGCTTTACTGGAATCCCAAACCATTGGCATCGAGGTGCCCTTATTCATATTCCAAGAGAAAAATTCTTTTAAATAAACTCTACATTTCTGTATATTCTCTTCATATCTAAATAAATTCTCATTTAACCTCCAAGACCTTCTAGACCCTTTATCCACAGAAATTTGCAACCATACAGGACTATGATCTGAAAGAATTCTAGAAAATATCTTAGTATTCTTCACTCTAAAAGAAAAGTCATTAGTAATTAGAAAAAAATCAATTCTAGAATAAGATTGATGCCTGTCTGAAAAAAAGGTGAAATCTTTTTCCTGAGGGTTACGTTCTCTCCAAATATCTCTGAGTTCCAAATCTTCCTTTAAATCAAAAAAAGTTTTCGGATGTCTAGCCTGGTTACACACTTTAAAAGAACCTTTCTTATCTTTACTTGGATCCAAAACACCATTCCAATCTCCCATCATAATAACCGATTTATAATCCAAAGAAATTAGTTTCTGATGAATCATCTTGTAAAAATGTTTTTGTTGTTGATTGGGAGCATATAATCCAACAAGAAGAGTTCTATTATCATTTATTAAAAGATCAATAATAACATATCTACCTTGTAAATCCAAGTCAATTAATTTTGGTGAGAGCTCTTTTCTTAAATATATAATTACAGCTCCTTTTTTCCGCAATGCAGGAGCTATAAAATGTACCCCAAGCCGAGGGTTAAACAAGTATTTTTGATCTTTGAAAATAATATGAGTCTCTTGCAAACAAATAATATCATTTTTATGTTGTTTCAAATAGTAAAAAACTTTCTTTCTTTTCTTTGGAGTGTTTAGCCCATTAACATTCCAGGTTAGAAGCTTTGCCAGCCTGGCAGGTTGAAGCCTTTGAAACAAAACCTCTAGACATGCAGTTGATGACTTCTTTGGCCTTGCTCCTCCCACTGGCTCCAAAGTAAAGTGTAATCCATCATCAACCTTTTGTTGTTGTTGCTGTTGCTGTTGTTGTTCTCTTTCTCTATGTTTATAGGCAGCATGTGTAATTCTCTGTTGTTTTGGGTCATCAATTAATTGAATAGATTCAACCAATAACTCTTCCCCTGGGCATGGCTTTAAGCCTACATCAGATTGTGTTTCTGCCTTGCTCTCATCTTTTTTTGATCTTGGAGATGGTGGTGACTCTGCTTTTAACACAGTCATATAAAAATCTTTTGCTTTAGAAATTATATTAAGGCGATAACGTAAATCCAGATAAGTCACCACTATCCCCACAGGAATATCCCATCTGAATTGAATTTGTTGTTTCTTAAGTTCATCCGCAAAAAAAGCAAAATCTCTCCTTCTCCTAAGGATTTTTGAAGGTATTTCTTTTAAAATTATCACATCTTGAGTTGCTATCTGAAATCTGTGCTTATAAAAAGCCTGAATGATTTCATTCCGCAAAGATCTTCTAGCAAAATAAACCACCACATCTCTTGGTAGCTTCCTCTGTTTTGCGACCCATGAATTAACTCTAAAAATCTTTTCTATATCTTTCAACATTACTTCAGGGTTGCATTCCAAAATATAAGCCAATTCAATTGCAATTTCTTCCTTCAAATTTTCCTGAACATTCTCGTTCAAGCCTCTTATTCTCAAAGCGAACTCCATCTCTCTATATTGTGACATTAAAATCTCATCCTGAACATTGTCTGCATTATCTTCTATCTTATCCACTCCATCTTGTAGTATTTCAACCTTCCCCACCACTTCATCCACCTGTCATCAATTTTTTCTACAAGTCCAGCAAGCCCCTTCAGTGCAGAAATAATATCTACTCTCATCTGATCATTTTTTTCCTCAATAAGTTCTGCTGTCTTTTGTATAGTTTTCTCATAAATGTTTTCCAAAGCATCTTGCAAATCTTATAAGTGTTATTGACTGCGGTGGTGGTGAGGGTGGAGAAAGTTTAGGTCTGGGTTGTTGTTGTACAGTCTGAGTTACTGAAGAAGGAGTTGCAACTTTAGGAAGAGGACGTTTTGAGGCCATTTTAACAAAGAAAAAAAAAGTTTGTTTTCTTTAAGAAAAAAGAATTAAAAACTAGTAAAAGTAAAAAGAGCAAGAACAGCAAAAAAAAAAAAAAGAAATTTACTCCTTTAAAAAAAAGAATTCTCTTAAACAAATCAAGTCCAATACGTTGATAAAGCTCAATCAATAAAAAGTAGAAAATGAAAGTGTTCAAACAAGGATAACAAAGAAACAATATTCCTCCGCCATATTTCTTGCTCCAGCAAATTGTTCAGATAATAACAGGAGAAGATGTTAGTTCTCTCCGAGTTAAGTTAGAAGTAAAATCCAATCATTGTTCTCCTGAGAGCTCTTTCTTTTCTGCATAAGGTCTTATCACATTTCATTGATTTTTTTTCATTAATGGTAAAATTCAAAAGTAAAAAGAAATCCCTTGAATGTTTGCTGTTGGGGAAACAGAAAATAGTATGGAGATTCTTTCTAGCATCTTCTTGAACCTCAAAGCAGAATTTATCAATAGGAGTGATTCAGAATGATATGAAAAAAAATTCATTTGAAAATCCTACTGATACTGGTAAGCTGAGAAGACCCAAGATCTGGCACATTTCTAAAGTGATATGATGGCTGGGGTCCTTTGGTAGGAAATGAATAACAGAAATATGGTGACAATAATGATTACAATGATAACTGTTAATTTTAATTATGTCCTTATTATAGGAATCTATGGGATTCAATGTTCTCATCTAAATGACAAAAGTAGTGTTTTATATTGGTCCTTAAATTCCACCCCTTGTTTATGTGATTTCCCATTGTACTCCTAAAAGGGGTAGAGCTTGCATTGTGATGGTGTAGAACTGCTTCCATCATCTGCCCTCTCTTTCCACCTGTGTGAGTGTGTCTCATAATTGCATTATCAACCTGTAATAACAAAATGTAAATGACATTATAGATAGATAGATAGATAGATAGATAGATAGATAGATAGATAACATTTATTGTCATTTTTTTTACTGTGGGCACTTTGGCACACATTAAAAATGAAATTTAGTTGCTTGCTTTCAAAATGTACACATACATAAACATGCTATATACAACATATGTATAATCCTACACCCTTACATATAAATAACATATAAATACTAATCACTGTCCATCCTGAATACATAATGAAAAGAGGAAGCTTTAGAGTTCACAAGGTAATACTGTATGGAACAACACTATGACTGAAACTGGATGATTTGCTTTAGAAACCATGAAGCCTCCTCCCAGAAGGTAACCAAGAAAACAGGTCATGAAGAGGATGTGTAGTGTCCCAGACAACCTTGCGGACTATGTCAAGCAACATGTCAATGCTGCAAATACTGTATATTCTTGCTTTGACAATATGCAGAACTGTCTGGTTTTTTTGGGGTTAATACAGAGCAGAAGAGGGTGGGGGTAAAGCCCGGGAAAGAAAAAGGAAGGAAAACTTTGACCTTCACACTAATTGGATAAGGTGATATATGACAGCTAATTTAGGAAAGGAACATGCTGATAATTTAACTGCTCAGAGAAAGAGAATTTAGATCTTAGCATAGACCCCATTATGCCTGTGCCGACATTTTGAATCAATAAAAGACTTTTAGGGAAATCAATGCCTGGAAGTTCTTTGAAGTGTTTCATTAGCCGGAACCATAACACAACACTTATATGCTGTGTCCTGGATGGAAGGGAGGGAACTGCCAATAATCTTTTCTGCCATCCTCACCATATTCTGCATTGCTTTCTTGTCTGAAGCAGTGATGCTACCAAACCAGACTGTAATGCTGTATGACAAGATGCTGTCGACTTCCCTCTGTAGAAAGTGGTAAGGACAGGGGAAGGAAGATGTACTTTTCTCATGCAACACAGAAAATGCAGGTGCTGCTGGGCCTGCTTCACCAGTACCTACTGGTTAACTGCACAACCAGGAATTTGATGCTGGTAGCCATCTCCACAGGTGAATCATTAATGCACAGAAGAGTGTGGCTGTACCTGCCTGAAATTGACAATGATCTCTTTGGTTTCTCCAATGTTTAAAACAAGGCTGTTTTTCTTACACCACTTCATCAAACCCTCAACCTCCTTGCAGTAAGCACCCTCATTGTCATCATGAATAAGGCCCACTACTGTTGTATCATCTATATACTTCACAATATGGTTGGTGGCAAACCTAGCATAACAGTTCATCCTGTTGAAAGGATGAACAACAGTGGACTTAGGATGCAGCCCTGAGGAGAACTTGTGCTCAAGAAAATGGTGTTAGAAATACTTGGTCCAGCTCACATATACTTGGGCCTGTTAGTAAGAAAATGAAGAATCCAGTTGCACAGAGAAGTGTTTAACTCTTAAAGGCCCAGTTTGTCTACTAGATGCTAGGAAATGATTGTATTAAATGCAAAACCGAAGTCAACAAACAACAAACACACATGAGTATTTCTTTCTTCTAAGTGCTCCAAGCTCAGATGGGGAACAGAAGAAACAGCATCCTCTGTGGAGCGATTTGTTCGGTAAGCAAACTGAAGTGTGTCAAATGCTGGAGGGGGGCTAGATGCAATAATGTCCTTTATCAGCCTCTCAAATCATTTAATAATGATGGATGTCAGTGCAACCGGATGGTAATTACTGAGACAAGTAATTTTGGACTTTTTTGGCACTGGCAAAATGATGGCCATCTTAAAACATGATGGTACCACTGCCTGCTGCAATGAGAGATTGAAAATATCTGTAAGAACATACGCCAGCTCATCAGCACATTCCCTTAGAACCCGCCCAGGGATATTATCTGAGCCTGCTGCCTTCCTAATGTTTTTTGGATA